>NW_026732135.1:327500-572500 GCF_028476545.2 Physella acuta | reverse complement strand
TTAATGGTGTCACCCGGTGTAATCAGCAACCCTGCCCCCCCCCCTCACTACGCCTCTGCTCACAAGATAAAACATGAATGTAATCAAACTGCGTTACACAAATATACTAACAAGATAAAACATGAGCGTAGGCCTACTTACAAAATAATGCATGCGTAAATTCAAATGAAATTCACGGACGAATGCACATCTTAATACATTAATAGCATCACAATATAATACATACATTGACTTACAATAAATTCCAATAATGAAGTCACATGAAAACACATCAATGTACTAACAATTCTTCAACCATTATTTCAATTATCCACCCTTAACCTGTTTCCCACTATCACTATACACCCCCGTCCCTTCTCCAGAACCCTCAAGGCGCTTACACGTTGAATATAATGCTTAACAATGCATGTCTAAACAACCTCATACTTACCGCACGCACACACGCACACACACATATTTACACACACACGCACACACACACATGCACACACGTACGTACGCACGCATGCACGGACACACACACAAACACATGCACACAAACATCAGTGTATACTTAAAAGCATGTTTACTTAAACACATCAATGAATTTCTAATATGAGTTATATTTTTGTTATAAGCCAATCAGACTACTAAATGGAAATATTTTTTAAAAACTTAAAAAAAAAGAAAAACTTAGATTACAATAAACATCATATCTTTATTGTTGTAAGTTATATAGCATATCGCAATAAAATACTAATGTTATTTCATCAGGAAATCCCCAATGGAGTAAACATACTAAAGAATCCTGCGAAGTCCCACTGGGCCTACACCCACACTACGCCAGTCGTAAACCCAAACAAGATGTTTAACAAGACTGAAGTTACCCTTGGGATAACCATCAATGAAACCAGTTACACGGACACTGGGTATTTCTGCTGCGCCGTTACGTACCTAAACACGGATGGCGACAAGATTTTTAAACATGGATGCCAATATTTAGACGGTGAGATTATGACTTCATAATTCATAAAAAAATTTATTAGGCATCCAATTAAGTCAAATTAAATGTCATAATGTATTGTCTTCATGTCTTGACCCACGTACCAATTACGAACCGTATCTGTCAGTTAGAAGTGTCCGAATTTTCGCTTCGGCGTTTCGATCTAGACTGACAGACTGACGACAGACTGACGAAGAAGCGAGTTAAATAAAAGCTTGTAAAAATATCATCGTACAGTAAAGCAGGGGTTGGGCAAAGTGCGGCTATCCACAGAGTTGTGTTGCCTGCCAGGTATTCAAAAAAAACCATCCTTTAAATGAGATTTGCTTCATGTCAGCGAACAAAAGTTCGCCTCGTATTTTTTTCCCATTAGAGCGGCTATGTCAATGTGCATGCGCAGGCAAGGAAATAAATGCTTTTCCGGTTTGTCAGTTTTATTTCAGTTTTATCAATGCAACATTTTAAGCAGTGCGACCCTCCGCTAAAATACCATACCACAAAGAGGCCCTCCAGCAAAAACAATTACTCACCCCTTCAGTATTGGAACGTCCAAATTACCCGGGTACGTGACGGTGGGGTGCGGGTTTACCCAGCGTTCAGTGGGGTGGAAGATAAGCCTAGTGAGAACCGAAGACAGAAGCGACCGATACACGGTAATCAAACCGATATCCTAGACTGACCTAGACAGTTGGTCGGCGTTAGCCGTGTCGAAGCCAGCCTGGCTAATGGGAGACAACTCCTGACCCAGTGATGTCCCTAAAAAAGAGAAAGGAAAGTGTAGGAATGTGCAGGGGCAATACACTGTATTTAGACAGCAGCTTAACGTTTATTTCCTAATCCAAATACGATTTTTCATTAATGTTTGTCTTTCATCATCATATCCCTTCTGAACACAAGACACGTAAGGCGTATGCAGTAGAGTTCATCTGTTTCAATGACCGCAGCATACAAGGGGTTTAATATTCTAAGCACTTTGCCAACCACGTTTATGTCCCTAACGCTAGGTACCAATCAACAATCTAGCTCTCTACCGTTAGGCCACGCCGTCCCTATTATAGAATCTTTAATGAGAGAATATAATTAGACCCATACGCAGCTAATTAACGAAAATAGAAATCAGGTCTTGTGAATCTTGTTCGTCATGGCATAATGCCCAAACAGTTTTTAAACAATAATTATAACACATGTCCAGTATATCTAACTTAAAAATGTATATATTTCCTATCAAAAAACATCATGATAGTCATATCTTAGTTAATATTTTGTTCTTAGCATTGAACTCTGAAAAACGTAAACTTGTGTAGCACATAATATATACTTAATGGAGAATTAACAGGTCGGCGTGGTCGAGTTGGTTGCTAAACCGAAAAGTCTCAAGTTCAAACCCTCCAAAATCAAACAACTGCTGTAAGAAAATACAAATAGAAAAGCAGGCTGATTTCGGAGTCAATGAATGGCGCATAACCAGTTGGCACGTATTCTTAATTGTGTTGGAGGGAATCCCTTCCAACACTAAAATTAAGAACGAAGAAGAATAATGAATTAATTCAACAAATCTGAGGCGTAGCGACCCTTCCCGGCGCCCGGGGACATACTTTCAATTTGGCTCCCACCTCGGGAGCAAATTTTCGATTTGCACCCCCACCCCTCGAACTTCTCATTCATTTGCACCCCCCCCCTCAAACTTTCGATTTGCACCCCCCCCCTCGAACTTTTCATTTGCACCCCCCCCCCTCAAACTTTCCATTTGCACCCCCCCCCTCGAACTTTTCATTTGCACCCCCCCCCCTCAAACTTTCGATTTGCACCCCCCCCTCGAACTTTCAATTTGGCGCCCCCCCTAAGGTCGGCGCCCGGGGACAAAAGTCCCCCCCGCCCCCCCCCCCCCCCCCCCCCACCCCTCGCTACGCCTTTGCAACAAATACACTTTTTTTTTTAAAGTTGTGAACTGCCCCCTGCGATCAACGCTAGAAAACGGAAAGTGGAAGAACTGCTCGCCAAAGGGAGGCTGTACCATTGAGTGCGACCCTGGGTATGTTCTAGAAGGTCCTGCCACCGTCCACTGTGTTGTTGACGTCAGACAGGCGACGTGGACCGAGCAAGGGAAATGCGTTCAAGGTTGGAATAGTTGGTATATTGTTTTGTACACGTAATAGGGCTTGTAAATCTCGGTCTCTCTCGCTTAAAATTCGAAATCTCGTTAGCTAAAGAGAGATACATTTTTTAACTAAATTTCAATTATTTTGAACGAGATTCCCATTCATAAAAAAAACATGGCTGTAATTGTTTCTAGGCTTCGCTTCAAGATTTTAAAATACAAAGAGTACCCGCAATACTACAATTATAAAAAAAAGTCTTACTAATTCTAATTAAGAACCCTTGGCCTAGGCTTTAAATATGTATATTAATTAAGGACAACATGTTACGAATTCAAATAAATAATAACAAACTGCATGCTTAAAAAATCGTTATTATACTTAGGCTATATTTTCCTTTAAAATTGCCTACATCATTTAGTCTATAATTATGATTGTTCACAATTTTTAAAAAAAACTTAATAATAGCGGAAGTAAATTTTCTATTTTCTCTCTCTTTTTTTTTTTTTTTTTTTTTTTTTTTTTTGTTACCGATTAAATAAAAATATTCATATACATATTCGAAATATAGAAGCTGATCAGTAAATCGTCAGGTCGGGTGTCACCCGGTGCGGCAACAACAGGTGTCCCCGTCCCCCGTCCCCCCTCCCCCCCTCCCCAGCCCCAGACGTGGATTGACATGTCAGTTATTACAATTATTAAGAAAACTTTTTTCTTCAGACAAATTTTGCAACGTTTATTTGGTTTCAACCCCCTTCACCCCTCCACCCGATGATAGCTTTAAATTGGGCAACGATAATTCTAACGATGTTCATCTATAGTCGGTTATAAATACAGCTGGATGTAGTATAGTTTTCTATATCGTTAGCAGGTTTACGTCATAGTGTCACCCACCCCCCCCCCCACACACACACCCTCCACCAACTTTGTCTTGATTGGTCAATTTCGCTCTTAATGTTAAGACTTTTTAAATCTAAATAATCATTTATTTAACTGAACTGATCGTTTTTTTCCTTTTTATATTTTTATTATTTTTGGCTGGTTGTCACCCCCTAAATGGTGTCACCCGGTGCGGTCCGCACCCACCGCCCCCTACTCGCAACGTCTCTGATTTACTTACAAGCCCTATTATTCAGTAAATTTTTCATTCCGCTGCTGAATAACAATAGGGGAAGTAAATTTTCTATTTTTCTTTTTTTTTTAAACCGATTAAATACAAATATTCACAATTGGTTTGAAAAATACTAGCTGATTAGTTAGAGAACGAAAAGCTGGTAACTTACTTACAAGCCCTATAATTCAGTGCATTTTCATTTCGCTATTGAAAAACAATAGGGGAAGTAAATTTTCATTTTTTTTTACGAATGAAATAAAAATATTTACATTTAGTTTAAAAAATACTAGCTGATCAGTACGAGAACGAAAAGCTGGTAACTTACTTACACGCACTATTATTCAATGAAATTTTCATTTTGCTGTTGAACAATCCCCGAGTTTTTATTTTTCTCATCAGTTGGGTGTGTAGATCCGCCCAGTGTTGACCACGGCAACTGGAAGAGCCCCTGCGAGCGCACGGTCGGCAGCATTTGTTCACTGGAGTGTGAAAAGGGCTATAACTTAGACGGAGCTGACTATGTCATGTGTGTTGAAAAGTCCTACCAATTTCAATGGTCTAACGCAGGAACCTGCAAACATGTCGGTGTGTAGATAACGTATTATTGTTTCAATTATTAAACACTCATGCCAACATATTATGGTATGAAATTGCTAACTCGCTCAAATATGTACGAACATTTAGGGGAGATATTCAATGATGTATAAACCTACTGAAAGCCTACCTATTAGTTACACATTGAAAAGAAAGCATTAATTTCTTTACAATATATTATTATCCTTGTGATATTTTCTACGTCATTATTTATATTCTTACAGGAAACTAGTTTATGAAAAATTTGTTGGCAAGATTCTCGTTTTTTTTCATTCATAACATTATATCAATGCACTTACTTTAATTTATATTTAGGTAATTTCTGGACATACATTTAGAAACTTTAATTTATTTTTTTTTGACTTGAAGCTCAAATCGCATGTATCATTGATTTTAATTCGTTTAGGAATGTATGCATCTAAATATATTATACTAAATTGTACAGAATTTCGCTTTTGATAAATTAATGAATGTAGTTTAAATATTATCCATAATCCGTTTGAGTGATTTAAAAATAGGAATAACAAAAAAGAAAGTAGTGTTCTATTGGCTTTTTCACTTAGAAGAAGTTGAGATTAAAATACTTTGATTCATAACGAACTATGTGTCTAAATGAAATTCGCTTTCAGAGTAATTTAATGCATACATAAATATGAAGTATACACGTAATACTTTCAGATTTTTTTATTAAATGTATTTTAATTTGTTAAAATTAGTGCTATAAATATTGGACGTTTGCGCTTACCATATTCTTCAAAGACTAATGCAAAAATATTCTGTAGTAAAGTATAGTTAAATAAACCGGTAGTGATCTCCCCTAAACTTTCTCGAATATTCTTATATAAAACAACAGGGGATGGTAACTGGGGATACAGTTATGATTTTTAATCCATTTTAAATACTTAAACTTTTAAAAATAGAATAGAATCTCATAAAAAAAACATTGCGCACCAAGCAAACGCCGAATAAAAACGCGTATAATAGTGCGCAATATTATTAGTACTTTTAAAATTTACATTAGTTTTTTGAGAAATCGGAAGTAGCGTAAATTACTACTTCCAGTCAACGGAAATTACTCAAAATTTAACAGAAGGTAGAGAATTAGATCTTTTACTTACATGTGAAATTTCATTTATCTATCTGAAATAGTACTCAAGTTATAGGCTTTTGAAAAATTCAAAGTAGGAAAAGTACCACTTCCGGTTATCGGAAATCGCTCAAAAGTTGATACGGATCTACGATTTTGATAAAATACTTATATATGAAATTTCATCAACCTAGCTGTAACGGTACTCAAGTTATCGTGTTTACACACGGACAGACACACAGACACACACACACACAGACATACGGACAAGATTGCAAAATTATGTTTTTCCGTATCAGTGAGGTGTAAAACGTCGAGATTTGTAAAAATCTCGATTTTTTTTTTTTGCACGATTACAATACTTTCTCTATACTACGTATATACGAGAAAGTAAAAAAGATAACCTTCAAACCATTTTTACATGCGAATATTAGTTTTAACTTATGCAATACCACCTGAAATAGATATTTTAATATGATATTTCTACATACAAATATTAGATGTGACTTGCTAAATAGAGGTTTTAATATTCTATTTTTACATTCAAATATTAGGTGTAACTTGTGATTTACCACCTAAATTAGAGGTTTTAATATTGTATTTCCACATACGCATATTAGCTGTGACTTGTGAAATAGATATTTTAATATTCTATTTCCACACACAAATCTTATGTGTGACTTACCACCTGAAATATAGGTTTTATTATTTAAATATTAGGTGTGACTTGTGACTTACCATCTTAAATAGAGGTTTTCAATGTTCTATTTCCACTTACATATATTATGTGTGAGGTGTGAATTACCCACTGAAATAGATTTAATATTTTATTTCCCTTTCAAATATTTGATGTGACTTGTGAATTACCATCTGAAATAGAGGTTTTATCATTCAAATCTTAGGAGTGACTTGTGAATTACCACCTGAAATAGAGGTTTTATTATTCAGATCATAGGTGTGACAAGTGAATTACTACCTGAAATAGAGGTTTTATTATTCAAATATTAGGTGTGACCATTGAATTACCACCTAAAATAAAAGTTTTATTATTCTAATTCCACATACAAATATTAGGTGTGACTTTTGAATTACCACCTGAAATAGAGGTTTTATTATTCAAATCTTAGGTTTGACGTGTGATTTACCACCTGAAATAGAGGTTTTATCATTTAGTCTTAGGTGTGACTTAGGTTTTATCATTCAAATCTTAGGTGTGACTTTTGAATTACCACCTGAAATAGAGGTTTTATTATTCAAATCTTAGTTGTGACTTAGGTTTTATTGTTTAAATATTAGGTGTGACTTGTGAATTACCACCTGAAATAGAGGTTTTATTATTCAAATCTAAGGTGTGACTTTTGAATTACCACCTGAAATAGAGGTTTTATCATTCAAGTCTTAGGTGTGACTTAGGTTTTATCATTCAAATCTTAGGTTTGACGTGTGATTTACCACCTGAAATAGAGGTTTTATTATTCAAATCTTAGTTGTGACTTAGGTTTTATCATTCAAGTCTTAGGTGTGACTTGGGTTTTATCATTCAAATCTTAGGTGTGACTTTTGAATTACCACCTGAAATAGAGGTTTTATTATTCAAATCTTAGGTGTGACTTAGGTTTTATCATTCAAATCTTAGGTTTGACGTGTGATTTACCACCTGAAATAGAGGTTTTATCATTCAAATCTTAGGTGTGACTTTTGAATTACCACCTGAAATAGAGGTTTTATTATTCAAATCTTAGTTGTGACTTAGGTTTTATTGTTTAAATCTTAGGTTTGACGTGTGAATTACCACCTGAAATAGAGGTTTTATTATTCAAATCTTAGGTTTGACTTAGGTTTTATCATTCAAGTCTTAGGTGTGACTTGGGTTTTATCATTCAAATCTTAGGTGTGACCTGTGAATTACCACCTGAAATAGAGGTTTTAATGTTCTATTTCCACTTACAAATATTAGGTGTGACGTGTGAATTACCACCTGAAGTACAAGACGGCGACTGGAGACATCCGTGTGAGCACACCGTCGACAGCGTTTGTTATTTGACGTGTAACGAGGGCTACATCGTGAGTGGCGTGGACAGCATCACGTGTCACACAGTGGATTTATTGAACGAGTGGTCAGAACATGGAGAGTGCAAAAAAATTGGTATGTCATATATTTTTTTTTCGTTAGTTATTCCGAAATCGTCAGACTAAATAATAACAGATGCATTGAATTATATTTGTAACATAAGAAAACGTGCCTGTCGTTTATCTAATACAGTTGGCATTGTACATTATTTATCTTTAATTTAACGTTTGGTTATTGAACGGTTGTCTGGAAAAAAAAATTAAAAACAAATATAACTTAAAGTATAAAATTTTGCTCAATTGGAATTATTTATCTAATACAGTTGGCATTGTACATTATTTATCTTTAATTTAACGTTTGGTTTTTTAATGGTTGTCTGGAAAAAGAAAATTTTAAAAAATCTAACTTAAAATATACAATTTTCTCAATTTGAATTATTACCAACAATGTCTATGAAATCCTTAACGTTTTTATGGTAATTTGTATAAACCATCTTAGAATTTATTCCGATTTAAATTTTTTTTTAGCATGCAATTTTGAGTTATATATCTATGTTATATATAATAAACATTTGGTTTTGAATAAAATCAATGCTCTAAACTTAACATTAAGTCAAGTTTTTGCTTAATCTTAAACCATTAAATCAACCACGATATAAAATGTTTAGAATGTTCAATTCCAAAAAGGTAATCCATAGTTCGATGAATAGATAAATAAAGGATTTTTTTTTAAAAAAGGGAAAGATACCCTTTGGCACATGCCTCTGAGTAAAGTAGATAAAGATGCTTTGACAGTGACAATGGTGTCTATGATTTTAGAACTCAGAGTGAAAATGTGGTCGGTAAAATACAAAGCCATTTTTAAATATAGATTGTATAAAAATACTTTATTCATAACAGTGCTGGCTTTTATAAAACAAAATTTATTTATTCGGTAAAACACATTATATTTTAATAAAATTAGCATTAATTTCATTAACATGCATTATACATCGTCTCATTTTAATAAAATTAGCATTAATTTTATTAACATGCATTATACATCGTCTCATTTTAATAAAATTAGCATTAATTTTATTAACATGCATTATACATCGTCTCATTTTAATAAAATTAGCATTAATTTTATTAACATGCATTATACATCGTCTCATTTTAATAAAATTAGCATTAATTTTATTAACATGCATTATACATCGTCTCATTACTATTGAACTTTCACGGGCGACCGAACAAAACTGTATTTTCCACTCTACAGCCCCATACACAATAATCGTGCCGTCATCAGTGATTGCAACTGCACCATTTATCGCCGGATGTGAAGCGGACTGGTCCATCCTTAAACAGGTCTACAAACTGGAGCTCTCATGGAAAACTGAGCGGAACCCATTGCTGTTTTATCATTTCGGCTATACAATTTCTAAAGGAAACTATTCTTTCCTCGTAAGAGATTTACGCTATTTACAACTTTGTTAGTAGTCATCATTTTCTTTTCGATCTTGCCCAAGACTCATTGGGTAGATGAAGTAGAGTTCTTCTGTTTGAAAGAATAAGACATATAGGGGATAATGTGGTAAGTATTGTGCAAAGCCACATTTAGCTTACATATCGTGAGCTGGGTAGACTCAGGACGTTCGACAGACTCGAGGTTAGGATCCGAACTCGAACATTTCTGGTTCGCAGTCATAAGGTATACCTTTCAACCACTCCCTATACAAACATTTTAAAAAAAAATAAAAAAAATTATCCTCACGTGCCTCAGGATAGATGTTGCAGATACAGTTCTTATGTTGTTCTTGTTTTTTACTTTCTCGTACATACGAAGTATAGAGAAAGTATTGTAAAAAACAAAATCCAGATTTTTGCAAATCTCGACGTTTTACACCTCCCTGAGTCGGAAAAACATAGCTTTGCAATCTTGTCCGTGTATCTCTGTGTGTGTGTGTATGTGTGTGTGTGTGTAAACACGATAACTTGAGTACCGTTACAGCTAGGTTGATGAAATTTCATATATAAGTATTATATCAAAATCGTAGATCCGTATCAACTTTTGAGTGGTAGTTTTTTCACTTTGAATTTTTCAAAAGCCTATAACTTGAGTACTTTCAGATAGATAAATGAAATTTCACACGTAAGTAAAAAATCTAATTTTCTGCCTTCTGTCAAATTTTGAGTAATTTCCGTTGACCGGAAGTAGTAATTTTTTCTCTTTCCGATTTCTCAAAAAACGCATGTGAATTTATAAAGTTCTAATAATATTCCGCACTATTATACACATCTTTATTCGGCGTTCGCTTGGTGCGCAATTCTTTTTCTATGAGATTCTATTCTATTTTAAAAGTTTAAGTATTTAAAATGAATTAAAAATCATAACTGTATCCGAAGTTCCCATCCCCTGTTGTTTTAAATAAGAATATTCGAGAAAGTTTAGGGGAGATCACTCCCGGTTTATTTCACATTAGAAAAAATTGGATAATGTGATCAGTTTGATTCCAAGCCTATTTATTTCCCATTGCTTTCAGTCTAATACATTAGCATATAGCGTTGGGTCGATTCAGGGACATTAGTCAGGCTCGCTTATGTTAAAACTCGGTAATTTCATTCTTCGCTCTAACGTATTAATATTATGTTGAATTCATCCAAGAACAGCTTAAAATAAAAACTGGCATATTTATATTTACTTAATGCACGCGGTGTATTAAATTTTAAATTGTTTTAATGTTTAACATTAGCATGTTATAAGCCTTACTGTCTTGAAATAAAAAAAAAATAATGAATGTTAATCTATACAAACGTCCTTATGAACTATATTTTATAACATTGTTTTTAGTGTTATCTACTGTTTCCAGAAATATGCGCAATCGGAAAACTGCGGAGACTAAACATATATAACTAATTATATTAATACACTTTGATTTCGTCATAGGTTGTTAAACTATTTTATTATGCTACAATGTAAATAAAGTCACTCTTTGTTTATATTAACAAACATTAACATTTTATCGCTTGTCATGCTTGTTGTGAACAGGGCCATCACAATGAGCTGAAATCGGCCTGGGTACGTCATATGTTGCCGAACTTTATTTTATTATGCTACAATGTAAATATAGTCACTCTTTGTTTATACTTACAAACATTAACATTTTATCGCTTGTCATGCTTGTTGTGAACAGGGCCATCACAATGAGCTGAAATCGGCCTGGGTACGTCATATGTTGCCGAACTTTATTTTATTATGCTACAATGTAAATATAGTCACTCTTTGTTTATACTTACAAACATTAATATTTTATCGCTTGTCATGCTTGTATATCACGTAAAACAGGGCCATCACAATGAGCTGAAATCGGCCTGAGTACGTCATATGTTGCCGAACTTTATTTTATTATGCTACAATGTAAATATAGTCACTCTTTGTTTATACTTACAAACATTAACATTTTATCGCTTGTCATGCTTGTTGTGAACAGGGCCATCACAATGAGCTGAAATCGGCCTGGGTACGTCATATGTTGCCGAACTTTATTTTATTATGCTACAATGTAAATATAGTCACTCTTTGTTTATACTTACAAACATTAACATTTTATCGCTGGTCATGCTTGTATATCACGTAAAACAGGGCCATCACAATGAGCTGAAATCGGCCTGGTTATTTAGCGTGCTCAACATCCCACCAGAAAACCAGCCTTTCACGGCCAGCCCTAGACTTGAGATCGAGGTACCGAAGGCGGATTTTCAAGACACTGGCATGTACTGCTGTGAGGTCACCTACAATGAGACACTCGGGACGGTCAAGACTGCGCTTAGCTGTCAAAACCTCACAGGTGTGTACCTATTACACTATTACGGAGGCGTAGCGACCCTTCCCGGCGCCCGGGGACAAACTTTCGATTTGCAACCACCCCTCTAACCTTCGATTTGCACCCCCCTCAAACTTTTGATTACTTTTTCCAACCCATTTTGGCGCCCCCTAAGGTCGGACATATGTTCCCCCCCCCCATCGCTACGCCTCTGACCTATGAAGACAACGTTAAACGATTAAAGTGTTATTATCATCATTGTCCGTTTTTTTTCCAAAAAAAAGGGGCTGATGAAGTATTGTGTACCTCCTGTTGAGACCTCGGCTTATGTAGCAATAATGTGGTCACCATTATGCTTTTCTTTCCCTAACGTGAGTTAGGTACCCATCAGAGGTGGGTGAACTCTGGGACATTTCAACTAATTTGAACGCGGAGTCTAACTTGAAACTTTCGGTTTATCAGTCTAGCTCATTATGTAGCACATCCAGAGGCTTAGCGACCCTTCCCGGCACCCGGGGACAAAATTTCGATTTGCACCCCCAACCCTTTCAAACTTTCGATTTGCACCCACCTTCTCAAGATTTCGATTTGCACCCCTCCTCAACCTTTCAATGTACACCCCCTCTCAACCTTTCAATTTATTATGTGTCCCCCCTCGCTACACCTCTGAGCACATCAAACTCATTACTAATGCCTTCGAACAATTCTCTAGCATGGAAGCCGGACGTTTTCCCGAAAGACACTTGCCCGAATGCCGTTTGCCCGAAGGCCGATTTCCCGAATGGACACTTGCCCGAATGCGACAAATGCCTGAATGGACACTTGCCCGAATGCGACAAACGCCAGAATGGACACTTGCCCGAATGCGACAAATGCCCGAATGGACACTTGCCCGAAAGCGACAAATGCCCGAATGGACACTTGCCCGAATGCGACAAATGCCCGAATGGACACTTGCCCGAATGTTTATATATATATATTTATATACGGCGACAGGACAAATTATGTCAGACAAAATATCCCGAGAAAAAAATATATCAGGAAAAATGATACTATTGACAAATGATCCCTGACAAATAATCTCACAGTACAATATTTATGGTATTTAGGATATATATATATATATATATATATATATATATATATATATATATATATATATATATATATATATATATATATATATATGTATATATATATATATATATATATGCTGACCCGCGGCGTATCATACGCCGCTATTTAGTTGTATATATATATATATATATATATATATATATATATATATATATATATATATATATATATATATACATTAATAGGCCACATTCTTTACAATTTTCAGTAACGGATAATTATTACTCTACCTCCGGAGCCACAAGCGATCGTCTGAGTGTATTATTGCACGTGTGTGTGGTGGTGTTGGTGATGTGTGTGGTGGTGTGGTGGTGTTGCTGATGAACCTATGCATGTGATGTGTAGCGAAACATGCACACAAGAAGGTCTGTATACAAATAATTGCATTTTATGTACAACATAGGTTTTCGTTCACTTTCGCTTCTTCTTTTTTTCCGATTAATCAATAGATAGTAATAGACGATGTTAAAACAAGTTTGAGTAACATTTTGATAATTAGTGGAGCGGATATAATATGTAAAGTCTTCTCATCGGTTTCTTAAAAAAAAAGAAAAAATTATTTGCTACCCTGCTTATATAACCATTTATCTTTTGGAGACAAACACATATATAGCCTATGTATATATATATATATATATATATATATATATATATATATATATATATATATATATATATATATATATATATATATATATATATATATATATATATATATATATATATATATATATATATATGTATATGTAAATGTAAATATATATGTATATATATACAAATATACAAACATATATATATATCTACTAAGTACGTATTATATTTCAGATTTAAAACCCACACTACGTAGTTAGCTGTCAAGTGTTTTAAAATTAAACCACTCGGCCCCCACAGAGACCATTCAGGCTCCATCAATAGGTTTAATTTTACAGCATAAAGACTACTGACTGAATTCTAAAAAATGAATTAAATCAAATGATTTTTTTTTTAATTAATTTTTCAATATAGGAGACTAGAATTTGTTATATTAAGTATTAAAATGCATTATCCTTATAAGGAAATGCAATTTTTTATTTTCAATTATTTTAAGTTTCTATTTGTTTGTAACTAATTTGCATTTTATCGTTTTTACAAAAAGATGCATATTACAAAAAAACATGTTTTTTTAAAAACAAATAATAGCATGAAAATGACTTACAAAATATGAATTTTATGAACATAACCAATTTATTTGCTTTCCTTTTTGGTAATATCGTATCAAATGTATATTGAAAATTGAAGATTGTAAGCTGCTAATGAAAATATATGCTATAACTATGAAAATATAGTACTGTATTATTGCAAATCAAAAGCAAAATAAAAAGTGTTGAAGCATCTATATACTTACTTGTTTTAGGTTAACAAATGGGTTGAATAAAGTTGAATCTAATTTGAATTTTTTTGCATTGTTTCATTTAATTGTAATTTATGTTGTTACTTTTTGCATGTATAAGATTTTTGTGTGAGGCAATAAACCAAAAAAAGTACAAAATATATTTAATTCAAATGAAATACTATTGACTTCACAAATAAAATAAGCAAACCCTGCGTTAGTAGTGGCGGTTGCTGTATTTTTGTAGGCTAATTGCAATTTTAAATAAATCACAACTTCTACCTTCATAGTTACTTGAAATTAAAATGTACGCGAATATGTGTGGCTTCTATGTGTAGTAGGGTCGTCTGGTCTTTGACTGGTGGTAGCTGAAGAGTGAGTTCTACACGCCTTAACTGGGATGTGAATTCGGGAAAAGACATAATGATATTAGATGCGTAGCGAGGGGGGGGGGGGGGCGGGGGTGCGGAGCGCACCGGGTGACACCATTTAGGGGATGACACCAAGGCAAAAAATAGCAAACTATATAGACAAAAATGATAAATAGTGTTTTAAGACTTGCAAATCAAAAGTTTGAGGGGGTGGGGGGGGGGGGGGGGGGAGGCTGTAAATCGGAAGTTTGAGGGAGGGGTGCAAATCGAAAATTTGACGGGGGGGGGGGGGGTGGTTATAAATTGAAAATTGAAAGTTTGTCCCCGGGAAATGTCGCTACGCCTCTGGGGATGACACAATTAAGTGCCGCACCGGTTGACACCCGACCTCGCTACGCCACTGAATGTGATAACTATTCTGTTCGGGGATAAGCCAGAACATAAGCCCCAGTCCGTGAGTAGTGAGCATCGGAGACAATATATATAACGAGCCGACCCGCTGCGTATCATACGCCGCTATTTAGTTGTTGTTTTTTTCTACTTTTCAGTAATTTATAATTTGTAAATTCGACAGTACCAATGCTGCCATTGAAAATATTTGCTTAAAAACACTACACCCCCCCCCCCCACGTGAAAGCAGCCTCCTCTTAGTTACCTCCTCTAAGTTTAAAATCGTTTCAAACTCAATTATCTGCCCCTAATAGCCGTCACCAAACCCGTCTCTATAATTGTAAAATGTAAACAGAGTGAACACCGCTCACCAGATCATGTGGGGGTGGGGTGGGGGTGGTAGTGATAGTGATAGAGAGGAAGAGAGGGGACTGCAAAGGCGCGCTTGCAGCTTGTTTTCTAACTGATCCCAGAAGAGAATTATATATATAGATTGCCTGACACGGAACATGTCTTTAAGTCCAAAGTGGGTAAACAATTTTTTTTCTTACATTTAAAAAAGACTGATGTGAAATCGTTATAATGTTTGGAAAAAAACATGTGAAAAATGTTACTAAAAATAAGATTTTAAAATATATCTCGCTTCATATATATCAAAAAGGATCTCACAATTATTTTTACTTTCTCATATATACGAAGTATAGAGAAAGTCTTGTAATCGTGCAAAAAAAATCGAGATTTTTACAAATCTCGACGTTTTACATCTCACTGATACGGAAAAACATAATTTTGCAATCTTGTCCGTATGTCTGTGTGTCTGTGTGTCTCTGTGTGTGTGTGTGTGTGTGTGTGTGTGTGTAAACACGATTACTTGAGTACTGTTACAGCTAGGTTGCTGAAATTTCATATATAAGTATTTTATCAAAATCGTAGATCCGTATCAACTTTTGAGCGATTTCCGATAACCGGAAGTGGTACTTTTCCTACTTTGAATTTTTCAAAAGCCTATAACTTGAGTACTGTTTCAGATAGATAAATGAAATTTCACATGTAAGTAAAAGATCTAATTCTCTACCTTCTGTTAAATTTTGAGTAATTTCCGTTGACCGAAGTAGTAATTTACGTTACTTCCGTTTTCTCAAAAAACTAGTGTAAATTTTTAAAGTACTAATAATATTGCGCACTATTATGCACTTTTTTATTTGGCGTTCACTTAGTGTGCAATTAATTTGTCTACGAGATTTTATTCTAATTTTAAAACTTTAAGTATTTAAAATGGATTAAAAATCATGTCTATAGCCCGAGTTTCCATCCCCTGTTATTTTATATAAGAATATTCGAGAAAGTTTAGGGAAGATCACTCGCTTTTTATTACAAATGTGTATTCAATGTTGAGCGATTCCATATTATTAAAAAAAAATACTTCCGTTGTAAAATAAATTTAGGGGCATACTAGTTTCAACAGTTATAACTTAGGGCCTAGTTTAAAGTTAGATCTTACTTGCCCATGTACTATTTGTATCAAGACTTCCTGCTTAAACATTATCATGAGCGGAAGTAACATAGGGGCGAGTGAATACAAATCACATCAATACAGAAGAGGATGTCACGGTTTTATTCATATTCAGTGGCGTATCGAGGTCGGGTGTCACCTGGTGCGGGGGTTAATGGAGGCGTAGCGACCCTTCCCGGGGACAAACTTTCGATTTTCGATTTGCATCCCCCCCCCCCCTCAAACTTTCGATTTTGCACCCCCTCCCCCTCAAACTTTCTATTCTTACAATTTGCACCTCCCCTCCTCTCAAACTTTTGATTTGCACCTCTTAAAACACTATTTAACACCCGAATTAATCACTTAATTAAGTCGAATTATCATTTTTCTCTATATATTTTGCTATATTTTGCCTTGGTGTCACCCCACTAAATGGTGTCACCCGGTACGGTCCGCACCCACACCCCCCCCCCCTCGCTACGCCTCTGTTCATATTAGGCCTGACACTTTTAGGACTCTGGCCGACAGCAGGACAGAGTAAGTCAGTGTTTAATTTTTTTTTTTTACATGTTTCTTCTGTTTAAGTAATTTCTTTATTGTTCGATAAAATAACTAATAAATTCATCTTTCAAGTATTTTATATTTTAATTTTAGCCCTATTCATAATGAACCTTACTTTTAGCGTTGTTGGATAAAAATCTTATTTATATCAGTTTTGCATTCATAGCGGCGTAAAAGTACGACATTCAAAAAAAAACAACTTAAGCCTAATAAATCTTCTGTTTATGTAACTTCGTTATTGTTCAATAAAGTAAAAAAAGTTTCCCTGTCAAACCTGACGGTCTATGGGGCAAGTGAAGTAGAGTTCACTTGTTTCTGTGACCTCGGCATATGAAGAGATAGTGTATTGTTCAATAACATAACTAATAAATTCATCTTTTAAGTCTTTTTGTTTTAATTTTGGTCCTATTTATAAGGGACCTAACTATTAGTGTTGTTGGATAAAAATCTTATTTTTGCATTCATAGCGGCGTAAAAGTAAGAGTGGTGGTTATGTGGTGTGGTGGTGTGGTGGTGTGGTGGGGAGGTGGTGTGGTGGTTAGGTGGTGAGGTTAGATGGTGAGGTGGTGTGGTGGAGTGGCGATGAGGTGGTGAGGTGGTATAGTGGTGAGGTGGTATGGTTAGATGGTAAGGTGGTGTGGTGGTGTGAAGCGACACCCTCAGCTATCCTGATCCTCGACAATGTGATGACACTGTATATAATTATCCGTATTTAATGCTTCAAAATCAAAACCGGGACATCGATGTTTTTTTTCTAAATTTTTTTTTTCGCGCGGCGAGTCTTAATGGGTAGGGTCCAGAAAAAAACAACTTCTCAATTAATACGTTTCATTTATTTATTTGTAATTATTCTTATTTCATTAATTTACTTATTTGAATTGTATTAAAGAGAATATATCCTGATACCAAACTGCCTTTCGTTTGCGGTCAAAGGGAAATAACCAGTAATTTATACCAATTAAGAACATATACACGGTTATTTCCCATTGGTACCAACATTTATTGTTTTTTTCCTTTTTCGAATAGGATTTTTGCATAGAAATCGTTTAGCTGGTGAGGGCATGATAGAAGACAGAAACAGCGTGTGTTCAAAACATCGGGCAGATAAGGCTCTTTAGAAATCAGTCTAGTAGTGAACACTATAAAAAACAAACAAAAAACAACAGCTCAGTAGTTACCAAAGTAGGCGATTTCGCCCCCCCCCCCCACCAATACTTCAAGGGTAAATGTACTTGATTTGGGGGGGGGGGGGGGGGATATAATTGTTAATTCCTTGTGTGCTGGCGTATAAAAAAACTGGGGCGTTGCTAACGTCAAGAAGGAACCACTAGTTTAACCAGACGAAAATTTGTTTTTAGACACACAAAGTTGTAAGCTGAGCTTACGTGGTGCGAAAAATATAGAGAGCCGCTCTCCTATGTAGAGGTGGTTACAGCCCTTGGCTCCTTGAGGATCATCAAGGAATAGTTGTAAGCCATGCTATGCTTGTGATCAAAGTACATCATTATTTGTAAATATTTAAGAACCGGATCGAATACACCCATTTGACGATTACAAAAGATGACCTTACGCCTGTTTTAGTAATATTTATATTTAAGTGTAGAATCACTAAAATGTTAAATCAGCCTAAGTAAATCAAATAAAAAACTTCAAATGTAATCTTGTCTCAAATATTTTACTACTAGTATCAATGACACTGTATTAGTGTTGTTTCAATCCAACATATTCAGATCTATATTTGAGTATTTTACGATCCAATTGCTTCTTGATATTTATATCATCGCCTTTTCTCGTTTGAGCTCAAGACGCACGAAGCAGATGAAGCAGTGTTAATCTGTTTCAATTACATCGGCATATGAGGGAATAATGTGGTGAGCATAATGCCAAGTCGCCTTTGTTTCCCTAAAATGAGTCGGATACCCATCTGAGCTGGTTGAACTTAGGGACTACTGATTTGAAACTGAATTCGAACTAGAGAATCAATTTTAATAAACCGGTAGTGATCTCCCCTAAACTTTCTCGAATATTCTTATATAAAACAACAGGGGATGGTAACTGGGGATATGGTTATGATTTTTAATCCATTTTAAATACTTAAACTTTTAAAAATAGAATAGAATCTCATAAAAAAACCATTGCGCACCAAGCGAACGCCGAATAAAAACGCGTATAATAGTGCGCAATATTATTAGTACTTTAAAAATTTACATTAGTTTTTTGAGAAATCGGAAGTAGCGTAAATTACTACTTCCAGTCAACGAAAATTACTCAAAATTTAACAGAAGGTAGAGAATTAGATCTTTTACTTACATGTGAAATTTCATTTATCTATCTGAAATAGTACTCAAGTTATAGGCTTTTGAAAAATTCAAAGTAGGAAAAGTACCACTTCCGGTTGTCGGAAATCGCTCAAAAGTTGATACGGATCTACGATTTTGATGTAATACTTATATATGAAATTTCATTAACCTAGCTGTAACGGTACTCAAGTTATCGTGTTTACACACGGACACACAGACACACAGACACACAGACACACAGACATACGGACAAGATTGCAAAATTATGTTTTTCCGTATCAGTGAGGTGTAAAACGTCGAGATCTGTAAAAATCTCGATTTTTTTTTTGCACGATTACAATACTTTCTCTATACTTTGTATATACGAGAAAGTAAAAATTATCAATTTTAAAAATTAGATTCTGCAACGTATAAGCCGCAATGTGTGTAACATTCTCAGTACTGGTTTTAACTGGTGTATATGACTGTGTAAATAATTTAACACGATACATGGCCTTCATCTTGCCATTAGGAAGTAAATTAGCAGCTGCTTAATGTTTTGATTTGTTCTTTTGTCTATATGTTGTGAACTTCAACACGCCTTGACTATCTCTCTCTATCTCTATCTATCTATCTCTCTCTCTCTCTCTCTGTGGTATATATATATATATATATATATATATATATATATATATATATATATATTGAGTAAATGCAACTGTAGGCCTTTAGTATTTATTGCATTTATCTTGATTGTTTTAGCAAATGCTACACGTTGGCATGCACTTTTAAACTTTTTATTTAGATACTGCAACGTTTTAGATGACAAATGTATTATATTCTGCCTACTGGCAACGCGGGATATAGACCTGATTTTTAATAAACGTTTAAGTACTTAAACTTTTTAAAATAGAATAGAATTTAGTAGAAAAAAAAAGAATTGCTCGCCAAGTGAATGTAAACAATATGTGTATAATAGTGGGAACATTATTAGTACTTTATTAATTCATTTTCATTTTTTGAGAAAAAGCGTAAATTTATACTTCCTGTCAACAGAAATTACTCGAAATTCGAAAAGAGAATTTTTGATCTTCTACTTATATGTGAAATTTCTTTTATTTATCTGAAACAGTACTGAAGTTATTGGCTTTTAAAAAATAAATCAAACTTCCGTATAACGGAAATCGCTGAAAAGGTGATACAGAACTACACATTTGATATAATACTTGTGTGATATTTCATAAACCTAACTAAAGTTATCCTGTTCACAGACACACACACACACACACGCACACACACACATACACGGACAGAATTGCACATTCCAGTTTTTCCAACTCGGTAACATGTAAACCGTCAAAATTTTGATAAATCTGGATTAGGAATTCTTTTCCGATTAAAATAAATCAACTATATTCCATATACTATGAAGTACTGAGGGGTAAAACGATGAAAACTATCAAAATTGTACGTGATTTGTGTGCACGATTACAATATTTTCTCAATACTCTGTATACGAGAAAGTAAAAATTCGGTGATAACAAATTCTGATATATACAACTTTTTTGTAATTACACTCGAAAGTTTTAGATTCTGAAATACAATATGGCTTCACTGGCCTTTCTGAATACTTTATTGTATTTTATAATATTTAAATTCGTTATTTTCAATTGCTAAGAGGGAGTACTTAAAGTATAACGTTTTTTTCTGACCTATTTTATACTCCGTTTTTTAGTGTAATAGTTTTCAAGGAATTATCTTTTTTTTTTTAATTGTTGTTTTATTATAATTCGTCTTGCGTTTAGCTTTTGATCTGAATTTGTTCAGAATTCTAAAAGACAGTAAGATAGACAGGACAAACAGAATAGCTAAACTATAAAATATAAATGATTGAGCCGAGTTTTGTAATAACTAAGTAGGAAATAAATTAAGAAGGAGGTTTAAAGGGAAGCAAAAAAAAGAGACCCACTCAAAACCAGTATGACGAAGGGTTATGGCTGGTGTCCTTTGCTCCACAGGGGTCACATAATATGAATAAGCTCAAGAAAGAAAAAAAATGTTGGGCAGTAGGCGTGTATAGAATCAAAATTAGTATAAAATATAAGCGCCCATAAAAATCTACATTAATTATTTTATTTAATATAGTATTGCATATTCTGATTAATAGACCGATTACATACAAACAAGCTGTTTCCGTTTGTACTTTGTATTGAAATAAAAGAAAAGAAAACGAATCATCTTAGTAAACTCAAGAAGACTACTTTAAATAAAAAGCGAACGCGTGATGTCATTCAACGTTCTAAAACGCAAAGTTCAACAGGGATCGATTCATAAGTGATTTAGGAAAACGCGTTAGAGTTGGATGCCTTTGGAGAATGATTCTTTGAATTAGATATATTGCATAATATATTTTGATGTATTTTTGAGGTATTATAAATAAATGTTTTAGGAATAAAAACCAACGGACGTTTAAGTGAATAAAGTGCCAATCTTCTATATAATATATTATAGACATCGAATCATGTCTGCATCTGGCTTTTGTCTTTTATGGAAATCTAAACGCCTGAACGGATAGGGTTCGCTTTTACCAAACGGGTGCATTATAAACCTGCAAGTGTTTCAGCTCACTTTCTGGATAAATTCATTGAAATTTCGATTTTTTTTTTCAATTTTAAAATTACTTGTAGCTCATGAAATCGACTACATTTTTAATTTAAATATTTTCGCTGCTTTCAACGCCGTTGGTAGCCTATTTAGTTTCTTTTTTATGTACTTCTGTATTTTCCTTATTAGTATATGTTTAACATTTTGATATAAAAATGGGTGTAAGGATATAATAAAATTTGATGTTCAAGGGTTTTATATTTTTATGTTTTCTATATTTACATTTAGACATGAATAAGAAATCTATATGTATAATTCTCCTCTGCGAGCCGTTAGAAAACAAGCTGCAAACGCGCTCGCTACCTCCCCACCCCTACATGGTTTTAGTGAGCTGTGTTCACTATAAATGTTTACAAGCAGAGCCAACGATTTTAAACGTAGGGGGGGGGGGTGTGGTGGAGGGGGGAAGGAAGGGGGGGGGGGTTATGGTCTTTAACGAGCTACTTATAGTGTTTTAAAGAAATATTTTCAGTGGCAGCGTTGGTACTACTGTCGAATTCATAAATTATGAATAACTGAAAAGTAGAAAAAACAACAACTAAATAGCGGCGTATGTTATGCCGCGGGCCGGCTCGTGTAATATATTCCAAAAAACCCCAGGCAGCGCTGGGAATATGATGCTTAATAAATACACAAGTCACCGTTTTTTACAGGTACGTTTTTTTTTCTCAAAAACTAGTGAAGAGCCTGGCTGAGACAGCTAGTTTGATCAAATAATTAAACGTATAAAATTAGAAGTGCTGGGAGTTTAAAATGATGATCTTCAAGATTGTAACATATCTTGTGTTATGCAAGTATGTGTTTAGCAGCGGTAAGTTGTCATAAAAAACTATTTATTTTTCAATTTTTGTCCAACTTTCAATACATATATTTTTATATTTTCCTGTCATTGCTATCACGTATGTTTTTTTAGTTACAATGAGCATATTTTTCATAGTATTAAATAAAGATGTTTTAACATGTTTACTTATTACAATACTCATTAAAAAACTGAAAAACAATCCAAATATATATAAAGCAATGTACGTGTGTGTGTGTGAGTGTGTGTGTGTGTGTGTTTATTTGTTTTTCTCTCTTTTATGCATTTCAATACCTTTCATCCGATCGCAATGAAACTTTGAGAAGTTGTTGAGAATACTACTGGGGAGGTTTCTGCGGAAAAAAATGTTTTCAAATTCGCAGGGGTGGCTCCCCGGCATGGCGCGTTTTGTTTTTTCTCAATTTTCGGTATATAAAAATAAAAGTCGATTGCGGCTTGACATCGTACATTTAATTGCTATGAGACTTTGGGGAGTTGATTTGAACACTGCAGGGAAGAGTCCGCTAAAACAAACTTTTTTTTAATTTCGCAAGGGCGGCGCATCTGGAGGGTGCAACTCTTCTCTTTGTACGGTATATTTAAAAACAAAGTTGATGAGATTTCTCCCGGAAATGTTTCTTTAAACAAAAAAATTAAAATTGTATATGAGCGGCGCCCGGCAGGGTGCGGTTTCGTCAATACACAATTTGGCGCCCATATTTACAGAGCGGCTCTATTAGCACTTGGCATCCGTTAATAGAGCGTCCTGCATAGCAAGTAAGGGGTACTACTATATTCAGCGTTAAAACTTCAACAGGCGCAACCGCCAGCGCCTAGTAGATTGCACGACCCGAAGCGCCCGCTTCCCGTGGCGCCTCTGCGGTAGTGTAATCAGGCGCTCCCGAGAGCGCCACTTTAAGTACTTGACACATGGGCGGTCACATAAGTGTGTTCTACCTCATTATTTCGGTGAGTGATTAACGTACACTTAAGGTTTTTATGCGGTAGCGCGCGGTGATAGGTACGCTAGTATTAAAATAAATTACACACAAGTAGAGGGGGAAAAAGCTTGAATATTTTTAGTCATAATTGTCAGTTAGGAAGGAGACTGCTATGCTGAAATTATAACACACATCTCTCAAGCCATGTTAGTCACATTATTGTGCAACCATGCACAATCATGGCGAGCGAAGAAAATGTCTTCGAGGAATAAATACGGACAAATCAAAAGTAAATATTAAGCGTTCTTATGTAAGTCAGCGAATTTCGGAGAGTAACAACAACTAACAGCAGACCATTAGACTGTTTCATAATTAAGTGTTTGCAAGGGGTAAAAGGTTTACATTTCCCCAACAGAAACAGAATTTCTTCCAGGCATCCCTTCGGCGGAAAACGTCTAACACCTCTCCCCCGAACGAAATATAATTTATAAAAAAAATATTTACTTTAACCAATGTCTTCAACATCCACCCCCCCCCCCCCCAAAAAAAAATGGGAAAAGGCGATGATACCCAAGTTTGTTGCCGATCCCACATTTAATATTTACATTTGTATTACTTGTTTCTATGAATAAGATATAATATAAACTAATATATTTTAAAATATATCAACAGATGATTCACACATTTTTTTAAGCGAAGATATCCCACTGAGCTTCATCAGAAACCAAAATGCAAGTTTCCCTTTAACCTGTAATGGTGGACCTGACGCAGAAAACATCTCTATTTACAGACTACATGGTTATAATCTGACGATTTTCAGAGAGTCCGAAATAACCCATGACATGCCTAAACTAACCTGTGCAGATAGTGGGGTTTACAAGTGTCAAGCGAAGCCTAAAAATGGCACAGTCATAGACAGATGGATGCGATTATTTGTAAATGATTGTAAGTATGTGTGTTTAACATGTAGAAAAATAAGTAAACCATTGTCAAAAGCATAAAATTAGACAAACATCATCATAAAATAGCAGCAACACAAACATTAACGTATGCCTTGTAGTTAGGTTGATTATAATGTTTTTTAATGGAAACGTAAGTAAATACCAGAAAGAAGTAGATCTTTTTTCCCACGTTTTCTTTAACTTGCTTTCTCTGTGTCTGTGTTTCTGTGTTTGTCTTTCCAATCAAATCTTGCGATCGAAATTTCTGGCACTTCCCAGTTAGCTAGCGCGCTGAAATTTTCAGGGAAGCTTTCTTTTGGATGACCATAGAATATGCAATTTTTATTATTACTAAATTGATCAATGGAAACATTTTATTGAGCATTTTAGACCGCTATATAATCTATATATATAATTCTCCTCTGCGAGCCATTAGAAAAAAAAACGAGCGACGCGTACCTCGCGCGCAGTGAAGCGAACGATCCCACGTCGCCACAGGCGTAGGGGCAGATAATTTACTTCGAACCGAGTTTAAACGTACAGGAGGTAGGCCAGTATGGGGGAGACGATATGGTCGAGTGGTTGGGCACACGATTGCTATCCCACTCGACACGGGTTCAAATCTATGTGTTCTAGTCAGTAACGTATTCACACAACGATTTTTTTTCGAGTTGTCTTTTTACGAGTTGTCTTTTTACGAGTTGTCTTCGTTTACCCAAAAAAAAGTGAAAAGATAAAATCGATAGCAAGATGTTAATGCAAACAAACAGACAAAGACTAAAAAGTAGAAAATAATAATCATTAAAAAAGTTTTAAAAAACCCACGTTTTCTGATTGAACTAAAAAGTAGAAAATAAATGCTATACATCACAATAATGCAAGCGATCACTCTACTATAAGCGATCAAAAACGTGGGGCGCCGTGATTTTCTTACAGTTTCTAATACTGTTGACTCTCTACAAGCTCCCTAATAAAAGTCAATAGTATTATCTAATCAATAGTAATATAACTTTTACTTCGGCGCCCCACGTTTTTGATCGCTTATAGTAGAGTGATCGCTTGCATTATTGTGATGTATAGCATTTATTTTCTACTTTTTAGTTCAATCAGAAAACGTGGGTTTTTTAAAACTTTTTTAATGATTATTATTTAAAATTACAAATGAGTATCATTTCCAACATGAAGATGATACAAACTTATAAACTAAAGCGAATAATAAGTCTAAGCTAATTCATGCTGCTAAGTAATGCTGAGTAATTTCTCAAATCTGTTAGTTGTTCTGGTCAACGATAGCTGGTGATAGTAGCTCATCTAGAATAAAGATACATCATACTTCCATATTAACACAATAAGTAGAGTACTGCATAAGTTAGAAAGACGAAACTCAATATAGAAGTATACTCTTATAATAAACTATAAAAATGATAACATCCTTTATAATTAGGTGGACGAATTTATATTAATGTTTTTATAATCGGAGAGGAGACTGTACCTCTAATGTTTTAAAAACCTATATAATTGTGCATTATACTTGTGTCATTAAGTTAAGGTGTTAGGCAGTGTTACGCTCTGTCAGTCTTCGCAGTAGCAAAGTTTTTAAAGTATATGTTTATTAAAAAAATAATGTTTTTGTTTCCTCAAAAATCGATATTCCTACATCGGGATTTAACTGGAAGTTCCATTTCAACACATTCTGCTCCATAAGACTATGCGAGGAATTTTAGGGGCCAGCTTATTTATAATTATTACATCAACACAACTGTAAGACCCCCCCCCCCCCCCCCAATTATTACAATTTTGTTCTATATATATTAAAATATTACATTTTTTTCCACTTAGGTCCACCTCAAACATGCGGCGGGCAAGAATTAAACAATGTAATAAATCTTTGGTTTTACAATTACGTGTCAATTAGAGTCTGTCTCTTCCTACCGACTCAAGTGGAGAAAGTTGATTTTTATTATAAAGACCAAAAATTGTCACAAGATGCAAATTGTAACGTTTGTGTATTTTGGGATTATCCAACAAATTCAGAGTTTCCTTTAATTAAAAACATACGATTTAAAGAAGTAACTGAAAATGATATAGGGGAAAATACTTTACAAATTGTGACCACACACGGATATATTTCATACAGAACGTATTATAATTTTACCTTAAAAGACACAGGTATAATATTTTTTTTCTAATGAAATTCAATTGAAAATATATGTTAAGGTCTTAGTAAACTTAATTTAAAACAAATATTGTTTTGTTCAAAGAGTTAATATTAGCTGATTTAGTTTTCATTTGTTTTAAATTACAAACCAAATAATGCTATAGATTATTTTTTTTGTTCAAAATTTAGTGTTCGTTATTTTTTTAAAATTCTACATTTAGGCCCTTTACGTCTCTGCAAAGGTGAAGTTTCTGAAAGAACGCTCAACATAATCCTCAACGATTCAGTTTCGTTTACCATCTGTGTCTTGGTGCCCTCCAAAACAAACGACACTGCACTATACCTACTGTATCAAGAGCGATGGTTAAAGTCGTCAAACTGCTATCTTACCTTGTGTGTAAACTGGAAACAATCAAACACCTCTCAATTTCGATATATTGCGAACATTACAATTCACAACTTTACAGAAGATCATGTAGGTCAACACTCATTAAAGATATCTACAGACCGTAATTTGACGGAGACAGTGGGCTACTATTTGCTTTTAAAAAATATAGGTAGGTTTACATTTGCAATATATCTTATTGCACGTACATTATGCAGTTTAATTCAGAAAAAAATATTTCAACGGTACATATGCACAGAAATTCCAAATAAAAACAAATTATACGCGTACAATAATGATGGAAAAAATTATTATTGATATTCATGTACATTAGCTTAAATAATTTAAACAATTATTATTGTTTTTTAAGCAATATAACTTAGTTAAAAATAAGAAATGTATTTATAAATGGCGTGATCATTATTTTAACAGGTGGCCCACGGCTCTGTGACCTTAAGGATTTACATAAAATATTAGAAGTTTCATTGAACCAAACAGTTGATTTCAGCATTTGTGTAGTTGTGGCAAACTTTTTTGAAAAAAAAAAGGATAGTCTATCGAGGAAAGGTGTTAACTACTGATAGTAAATGCGCACTTAATATGTGCATTGATTGGTTTCAATCATCTGCAAACAAAGCAATTTATATGCTACACATTAGCCTAGCCAATGTGTCTCTCGAAGATATCGGTGAAGTTTTTATACGAATTGAGACAGGAAAAGATTTCCGAAGAAACTACATGAACTTTACATTCATTCTTCAAAGTAGCGGTAAATGAACTTTGCATACAATTTGCTATGAATTACACAGATATAAAAAAAAATGTTAAAATACTTGAAAAAAAAAATCCAAAAAAACTATTTCTGTTTTACTTACACAAAATATAAGTAATATAACAATAAGAAATGTATATAATAATATCATGATTATTATCTTAACAGCTCGACCAAGTCTCTGTGACCTTAAGGATTTACGTAAAACATTAGAAGTTTCGTTGAACCAAACAGTTGATTTCAGCATTTGTGTAGTTGTGCCAAATTTGTTTAAAACAAAATGGATAGTCTATCAAGAAAAGGTTTTAACTACTAAAAGTAAATGCGCACTTAATCTGTGCATTGATTGGTTTCAATCGTCTGCAAACAAAGAAATTTATATGCCACATATTCTACTAGCCGATGTGTCTCTCGAAGATATCGGTGAAGTTTTTATTCGAATCGGGACAGGAAAAGATTTCCGAAGAAACTACATGAACTTTACATTCATTCTTCACAATATCGGTAAGTGAAGTTTGCATACAATATGTTTTTAATTACACAATTATAAAATAATGTTAAAATGTTGGCTCTATTTGAAATAATAAAATAAATAATAAAAAAACTATTTATAATATACGTATAAAAGCACTGAAAATAAGATAAGTATACTAATGTGTTTATTAAAAAATCACTGGTAGCTTATTATTCTCTTAGTTCTAAATCCATGGTCGATACTCAGATTCCAAGTCACTAAGCCGTAAAAGCAATAGTTCAACTTTATGGCCAACTGATCGATCGATCGCTAGAATCTATTTTTTCAGCTCCACCTTTAGTAAGATAATTAGTATTGTTTTAATTAAATGTCAATGAGTAAACTAAAATCTAAACAGATTAAAATATTATATATTATTGAATTTTCACCAAAGACAAATGTACCTAGAAAAAATTCAATACCTTACAAGTGGGTCAAAGTTTACTATAGTTGTGTATTATTACATAGTACAAGAAAAGAAAATAATTTATTTTCTCACTTTTCATGCATGATTACATGAACGAATTTTTACAAAAAAAAATGTAATGCATTTTTTTGTTTTGATCAGCATCTTTAATTGTGTAATTCGAAGTGATTTTTTAAAAAACTGTATTTCTTCCTTATAATAACTAGATATTAAAACACATTTGTCGTTGAAAACTGAGAATAGTGCAACATTATTTATAATAATACCTGTAATTGTTCTGACGATGATTGCTGTTGTCACAAGTTTTATAATTATTAAAAAAGGTAATTTTCAAATTGATTTTAATATAAATATGACTAATCTACAGATATTCATTAAAAAACAAACATTTTGCAAAGTTGTTTTAACTCGTAAAGAATATTTAACATATTAGAAAACTTTAGATAAAGTATTTTTTTTATTTTCTTTTTTTCAGTCAAAAAAAGAAAATTAAGGTATGTTTATATTATGTATGTATATATATATATATATATATATATATATATATATATATATATATATATATATATATATATATATATATATATATATATATATATATACATTTATATATATATATATATATATATATATATATATATATATATATATATATATATATATATATATATATATATATATATATATATATATATATATATATATATATATATATATGTATGTATATATGTATATAATATTTCAAAGAGTTAAAGTGAGAGAAAAAGAGAGTTATAGAGAGAGAGAGAGAGAGCGATGAAGATTGATAGAGATATAGTGATAGTATTTAAGAACTTTTTCGCATCTAACTTTAACCATTTGATTCCAGAAACTCTTCTAAAGATAATCCAACCGGTGAGATATTTTACGATATCTGAATTTTAATGTGAAACAGGGTTGACATTTAGTGTAAAGTGTACAGAAATTATAAAATATCTCTCTATCATATACCCTACATAATTAATATATGTTTATATATATATATATATATATATATATATATATATATATATATATATATATATATATATATATATATATATATATATATATATATGTATATTTATATAACTTTTATTTCAATTAAAGAAAATGTCGTAGATGTTGAACTCATGTACAGAATTGCTAGGTAAGAATGATTGCAGCAATGAAATTCTGTAGTTTGTTTACTTTTTTTCTAAACTTAGTATGTTCCGTAATTTTTAACAGTCGTGTAAATAATCCATAATTTCTTTACAATGTTCTTTTATTTGTATTATTTTCTTAGGTCACTTAGGAGAAATTCCCAAGGTATTTAATTAAACATTTTGTTTTCTTACCTTGTGAAGTTTTTTCACATATATTCAATTAGGTTTCTGATATAATATACTCAAATGATAAATATAATTATATTCTAACTTAATATATTTTCGGAAGATTGAAGAAAAACATTTTTTTTTTAAATTTAAGAAACGTTTTACTATAATTAATTACATGTAAGTGTACGATGAGTGTGGGTATCGCGCATTTGTCTTTGCTTTTACTCGTTTTCATTTTTGTTTCTCTTACCAAAGATTAATTTTTTTAATATTTACAAAAGATTGATTTTTAGAGCACCAAGAATCTCTAACCTTACTGTACATATAACAAATATTATTAGTGAAATATAAATTTGTATTAACCTTAAAAATAAATTTGTTTGATTTCAAATACTATCATTTATGCAATTTAGTATTATTATTATAGCACAGTAAATAAAAATAGAAATATCTACCTATAATATAATAATTGTACTTTGTGCTTAGTTGTTTTGTTTTTTTACGTTGTAATACGTTGTACGTTTAGTGTTGTTTTTGCTGTTTTTATATTGTTTTGTTTTAACTTTTTGTGATTTAAGTTTTTTATTTGGTTTTGTGTTGATTTTATAAAGTTGCGGTTTCATTTAATTTTTAATTTCTCGTATACAGAGTATAGAGAAAGTCTTGTAATCGTGCACAAAAATCACATGAAAATTTGACAGTTTTCTCTGTTTTACTCCTCAGTCCTTTATCACATCCGGGATATAGAGGACTTATTTTGATCGGGCAAAAAATATAATTAAAGATATATCAAAATTTTGGCGTTTTATGCGTAATAGAGTTGGAAAAACTGGATTATCCAATTATGTCCGTGTGTCTGATTGTGAGTGTAAACATGATAACTTGAGTACCGTTACAGCTAGGTTGAGGAAATTTTATATATAAGTATTATTTCAAAATCGCAGATCCGTATCAAATTTTGAGCGATTTCAGATATCCGGAAGTGCAACTTTTTCTACTCTCAACTTTTCAAAAGCCTATAATGTGAGTAGGCCTACTATTTCAGATAGATAAATAAAATTTCACATGTAAGTAAAAGATCTAATTCTCTGCCTTCCTTTTAAAATTTTGAGTAATTTCCGTTGACTGGAAGTAGTAATTTTTGCTATTTCCGATTTCTAAAAAAAACGCATGTGAATTTATAAAGTACTAATAATATTCCGCACTATTATGCACATTTTATTTGGCGTTCACTTGGTGTGCAATTTTTTTTCTACGAGATTTTATTCTATTTTTAAAAGTTTAAGTATTTAAAATGGATTAAAATCATGTCTATATCCCGAGTTGCCACCCCCTGTTGTTTCATATAAATGAATATTCGACACATTTAGGGGAGATCACTCCCGGTTTATTTTTTTTTTATTTAGTCGAGTTAAGTTCAGAGTATATTGTTAATTGTACTTTTTTCTCGTCTTGACTGTTTTTATCTATTATCTAAATGTGTACGCATAGTCTACCCAAATAGCTTTACTCTGATATTTAATCCATGTTTAACTTTTACTTTTTACATTTTTAGACATGGCGGCAGACTATTTGTCCCTGTTTGATTTCTGTCCTGATCAACTCCCAGAAATAAGTGGGGACAACAAATACGGCGTTCTCGGTGAAAGATTGGTTGAAGCGAACATCTACGAAGACATAGATGCGATAGCCAGTTCAATAAATGATGATACATCTCAAGACGATTATATACAAACTATGTGACTTAAGGGGATATGCTATGTTTTTTTCTATTTTTTTACAGTTTAAGATCTAAAGCCTTTTAAATACTTTTATCATATTTGGCATATAAAAGTAAGTATTAAATAGCAAAAAAAAAGGGTCGAAAACAATTTTGGTTGTCATGGAAACCCAAAAACCTCCGCCATTTTGAATTTTTCGGTACTTTTAAAAATACTAAGGCTTTTTTTATTTATGCACCTATAGCAATCAAATTTAAACTGCTTATATTTCAGTATATATTAAAACTTTTGTCACGACAACTTTTTGAAATAATTACTAGTAAGAATTTTACAAGGTCTAAAAAATCGTACCCTTTTTAGTATTCAAAAGTTTCAAAATTTGCATATTAATTACCAAATACTTTTTTTCTATGAAAGCAATCACAATTCCCTCGTGACAAAAGTTGTATTTTTGCATCAAGAACAATTACTAAAAAATATGGTTGGCATTGTATAATAAATAAAAAAGTAGTAGGCTTTTTAGTGTTAAAAACATGCGAACTGAGAAAAACAGCCAAAAGTAACGAAAACTAGGTCAGTAAAGTACCATATCTGTGTAAACTGAAAAGCCGATTGTAAGCTTTGGGTGTTTCCGAGATGTAGGAAATTAAGTTTATTAGATACATGCGACATCCAGCTTTCCAATGGTGTCAAATACAATATAATAACGGATATAAAACGTTTCATAGAGAGCTTGTAAGATTGGGAAAAATTGATTATTTTTAAATTAATAGGGTCATAAAAATCGTAATTCAAACACAAAAAATATTTTTTTCTCTTTAAAGTTATTATTTTCTTTATACAAAAATGGACAAAGTATCCAAAAGTGCAAGAAACCCATCATGACGGAAAACAAGAAATTTTGTAATTTTTTTCCGCGCATATCCCCTTAAGGTTGCTAAATCGGACAGTTCCGAGAGTGAAAAAGCAACCAATCTAGGAGAGACAACTCAAAATCGAACAACTGATGCTACCAATGGGTCTTCCATTAAAGGTCATTATAACTTGAGAACTGTTAAGCCACGTAGACGAATTTTCATTTCATTTACTGGTAAAATATCTTATACTTACAATAATGTTTTGTGTGACTTCCGATATCCTGAAGTTGTATTTTATGTCTGTTTTCTACAATTACTATGCGGATGGTTAAAGTTACTTTATTTCTTATATGTTGAATAACATAGATGTTAGTTTGCTTTAATGTGCTTATGGTTGCAGTCATTTCATTTTATTCCTTAAATCATTAATAACATAAATGTTATTTGAGCACGTTTATGTCAAACGTGCTTTATGTAACCCATATGATTGCTTTGCTATTGATTGTTTTGGTATTTTCTTATTCATGCTAATAAAAGTACTGTTTCAAATTCTTAAGGCCCACATGGTAACAGCAAGTAGCCTATAAGCAATGTAGCAACGTATTTTGAGACAATATAGATACTATTAGTAAATACAAACAGCAGTGGGTTTTTTTTCAATTCCATTCAACTAATTTCGTTGAAAATTATATTTGTCTTTAATTTTTTATACATTCAGTATAAAGCCCGGTTTATTTTGTCTTGCCTTTAATAAAAATGTAATTAAAATGAAATGCCTAATAATATTATCTTGTTGTTGATTTTTTTTGGCTTTATTTTTTGAGTAAGTAGCCAATCAATATAAGCATTTACCATTTCATATTTGAGATCCATTGAGTAGAGGAAATACAGTTTATCTCTTTCTATGACTGCGGCATACTAAGGAATTGTGATGTGAGCCTTGTACTCGACATCCTGTCCTTTTCTTACCTGTTCAGATACCCAGCTGTTCTCAGAGAAGTGCTTTACTCACCTATGGCAGGTGACCAGATGGACTTAGTGACGTCATTTACTAACCTGTGGCAGGTACCCAGGTGGACTCAAAGATGTCCTACTTATTCGAATCCAGGATCCGAAGTTGTAGCTGTACGGCGTATTGTCGTGTGCATTACATCCAGACCATGCCATCATATTTATCAGTGTAAAGTCTTACATTTTCAAAATTGTCTTTCAAACTGAATGTCATTGTATATACGCTAAGAATAAATGTACACACTGATACTTGAGTTGAACACAAATATCACAGCTTAATCACAGGCTTGTCTGTGTTGAACAATCATTCATACATCATCAACATCAACTTTTCTTGTTCGTGTCATAGACACACGGAGCAGATGAATTAGTGTTCATCTGTTTTAATGAGGTCGGCATTCGAAGGGATAGTGCTGTATACACTAAGCCCTAAAATAGCCTAGGTACCAATCAGTGAAGGGTTGGCTTAGGGAGTCCTACAGACTCTGACCCGGGATTTGAATTAGACACTTTTGGGACAGCAATTGTTAACGCTACCTTTCAACCACTTCGTTGTGATGGAAAATCCGTTCACCTATATTTATCCACTACCCTCTACCTGCGTTATTACTCCCCCCCCCCCCCCACCAGCAAATTACATTCTTACCTCCTCACAGGATCATTTCTAGTTGGCTAGAATGTCCACGTGAAATACTATACATTATGTGCATAAAAGGGCATGCAACCCAAAAAAACTCTCTTCCTCTCTCTTCCTACCATCTCTGAGCTCACCTGATTTGTCGCGCGCGAAGTTGGGGCCGTTGGCCCGATCCCCACGTGCTTTGGGTTTGGTTTTACTTAATTAATTATTCTTTATTTTACTGTATCGATATGTTATTCATTATATTTAATTATCGTTGTATCGAGTGGCTTTGATAAATCCTATACAAATTCTTGCTGTAATTGGATTATTACCAATATGCTTAACATTGTTACCATGTTCGTGATTCGGTTAATGTGGAAGCCAATAACATACCTGATTTACGTAATTAAACTTTACACTGACCGTGTATTAGTACACGGGAAAATTGAAAACTTATTTTACTCAAAACTATTCCTGCCCGTGACGTAGTACAACGTTGCAGTTGATTATGCATATCAGTTACCTACTCTAATACCCTGTCCTGCCGTAATGTAGCACACGTGGTGGTATTCTTCACCTATTGCTGTAAACTTTCACCCTTCATGTGTGTCGGCCAATGAGCAGTAGATATTATACTATTATATACTGCATCATTTTATTTTACTACTGCCTGTAAACCCTTGCCAGAGTCAAGTGGTCATCGGACTTGGTAAAAAAAAACATTATCATTCTAATCAGGCTGTAAACTATGTGCATTGAATTGACACGTAGTCATCTGACCTTAATAATACTACATCTACCTATACTATACAAGATTCTATATTCCCTGTAGAGAAGCGATTCGGACCCTCCTACCGGTTGAATTTACAAATCTTCTTCTTCTTCGTTTTTAAATTATAGTATTGGAAGGGATCCCCTCCAACACACTTAAAGATACATGTCAACTGGTTATGCGCCATTAAGGCCATTGACTCGGATTTTTTCCGCCCGCGTTTCTTTTTGAATTTGCTTCAAGGCAGCAGTTGATTGATTTGGCAGTTGTCTTTCCTAGAAAAGTGGCTGTCCCCAGCTAACGAGCTTCATCTGCCCGATGGCTAGCACTCGAGACTTTTCGGTTTTGCAAACATGAGCTTTATCTACTCGACCACGCCGACCCTAACTTATACATCAATTTGCTGATCTTTACCAGTAACAAGGTACAATCTACTTTTTACTATTTAACATTGACAGTCGTCCAACAACCATTGTTACTTTTTTGTGTTGAAAAAAACAAATAATATCATTACATTATACTTATATATATAATATAACCAATACCACTATGATGATTTAACTTTAAATTTAGAAATTCAAACTTACCATCGCCTTATATGGCTACAATCCAAACGAATAACTTTGTATTGTGACGTTCATTAGAACATCTGTATATAATTACCTGCTTTTACCTTCCCTGTCGTCCCATGTGCGGCTAAAACTCGTGTTTTCACATACACAAAATGGACGAGGAAGATCGGAATTCACTTCTTGAATTGACAGATACATAGTTCACAATGTTCATCCATACGTTAGATGGCGGTTGTAATCGAATGAGTATTCTAACAATTTCTAGTCGAGTTACAAGTAACAACACAATGAATCGGTTATATGTTTACTTTTGTGCTTTTATATACATAATGGACGTAGGTATGCATATAATTAGCAATTTTTAAATGAAATAATATGTAGTTATCTTTCATAAAATATTTTTAATTTATTTTAAATTATTTGTATGAATCGTTTTAATATGATTTTCCCATGTTTTCTTTAACTTGCTTTCGCGTCTGTTTGTTTGTTTGTTTGTTTGGTTTTCCAATCAAATCTTGCGGTCGAAATTTCGGGCACTTTCCAGTTAGCTAGCTCGCTGAAATTTTCAGGAAAGCTTTGTTTCCGATGACAATAGAATATTCAATTGTTATTATTACTAAATTGATCCATGGAAACATTTTATTGATCATTTTAGACCCATATATATTTGTACAAAAAACGTGGGAAAAGGAGTCATAACCCAGTAATTGTAATTTGATGAAAACAAGGTTCGGTACTCTCCCTCTTTTGGCTTACTGAGTAGTGGTCACGCAGTGTTTGTGTACAAACAACCAGAACGTAACAACTGGTGGCCAGCATGGGGGAGACGATATGGTCGAGTGGTTGGGCACACGATTGCTAACCCACTCGACACGGGTTCAAGGCACGTGTTTTTTACGAGTTGTCTTCGTTTACCCCAAAAAAAAAGGGGAATGCGAAAAGATAAAATCGATAGCAAGATTTTAATGCAAACAAACAGACAAAGACTAAAAAGTAGAAAATAATTATCATTAAATTTAAAAAAAAACCCCACGTTTTCTGATTGAAATAAAAAGTAGAAAATAATACATCACAATAATGCAAGCGATCACTCTACTATAAGCGATGAAAAACGTGGGGCGCCGTGATTTTCTTACAGTTTCTAATACTGTTGACTCTCTACAAGCTCCCTAATAAAAGTCAATAGTATTATCTAATCAATAGTAATATAACTTTTACATCTTATATTAACAATGACCGATACAAAACTTTTACTTCGGCGCCCCACGTTTTTCATCGCTTATAGTAGAGTGATCGCTTGCATTATTGTGATGTATAGCATTTATTTTCTTCTTTTTAGTTCAATCAGAAACCGTGGGTTTTTTAAAACTTTTTAAATGATAATTATTAACTGTTCGTGTTTTGGTGCTTTGCGACTAGTACATTCTTAATGTATATGGTTTTCGTGACTGTTTTGCATTTTATATATTAAAAATATTTTTTGTATAAATCGTTTTAGTCTGTTTTGCACTATATGTTTGGTTAGATTGCGATTACTAAGATCTTAAAGTATGTGGTTTTCGTGTTTTGCATTTTATTTGTTTAAAAAAAATATCTGTATAAATAGATTTAATGTTTTTTGCACAATGTTTAGGTTTTGGTATTTTGCGATTACTAAGTTCTTATGGCATGTGGTTTTCCTGACTGTTTGTGTTATTAGCATACCTACTCAACTACACGTGTGACATAGGGGACAACGTAGCTTATGCCTCTGGTACACATGAGTTCAAAAACTGGGCAGATGCTAAAAAATATTGTGAGGAACGAGGCGACCGACTGTTGGAAATTCCAGACCAGTTAACACAAAACTCTATCCAAGGTAATAGTTTCACCATCATCCTTACATAGTGTTGAAAGATTTTTGAGTGTAGTATACTCAACTTGCATGAACACTATTGTTTTTTTTTTCTGCAAAGCCGAATACAATTCTCAATAGTCAACAATGATTTTAATTATTCTTAATTTTATAATAGACTTTTTTTTCTTCCTGATACATGATTTAAATAAAATATTCTTAGACAAAAAATATATAAGTAAACCGGGTTTAAAAGTCTAATTTTAGCTAATATTTGAATTAATATTTGCAAAAAACTATAAGAATGCTTTCGAAGCGACACATTTGGAAGTCAATCCTTAGAAGGAGCATACACATTGTTTTGGATATCAAAGTTGACTGGAGAAAATCAGGTTTGATCATTTTTAAAGGTTTTAGTTAATTATAATATTGAAAACAGATATTTTTTTCTTAACTTTCACCTTTTTACATGAATGCTAGAATTTTAAAAAGCACCTACAATATCTAAAGATAATAAAACTTAATTATAAAGTACATAGTTAACTAGAAAAAAAATAGCAAACGAATTAAATTTGAAAAAAAAAAGAAATGATGGATACCTTATGTGTAAGGAAAGCGGTAATAAAAAATTCGGAATTATGGAATGTGTTCGATTCAATGTAAAGCGTCTGTTTTTGCAAAATTGCTCCAAAATATAGTTAGTCAACTGAGAAAGAAATGCAAAAGTAATAAATATAAGTGTTATTATTTTGCTGTTATAGAAAACGTTATCACAGAACTACTGGTACCGTGGCTATCCAAAACAAAAAGAATGTCGTCAGATGAGGGGAGATTATCAGATGAAGTGGGTATCAGAACCTTGCGACATAAAAAGACGCTTTATTTGTGAAAAAAGTAAGCGAATGGAATAATTTTAATTAACTATAAACATAATGAGAATTTTTAATCATCTAGCAAAACAGTATCGAGTTAGATTTTTTATAATAAAATACAAACAAATCCACACCTATTTTTATTTTATAACAAATCCATTTAAAGACATATCACACACAAAATGTATTTTAGAATTAAGTTAACAGAGTTGCATTCCTTAATGATAATTTCAAACCAATTTTATGCGAGTTAACTTTCTAATATAATTACTATATCTAATATATATATATATATATATGTATATATATATATATACATATAGTAATATCATATTATTATGTCTTCGAAACCACAAAATAATTTTTTAAAGCTCATACAAACGCTGTGGGAGTATTTCTGTGTAAATAGTTGTCTGAAAGCAAAGTGACTTTAGGATTTTATTATTAGTATTGCTGATATCTTAATAATTAGTATTTTTAAAGTATACTGTTTAGTTACAAAATAAAAACTTAACCTTACGTACACATTTCTAGTGAAAAATGGTGGTATTTTGTCAAGATTTTAAATTTATTCTTGTTCTTTGTTCATTAATCTTGCGCAGAAACAATGTTGACGATGTGACATTTGACGTTTGTTTTTCTAAAGTAAATCATCAACAAGCTGAAACGAAAATTAAATAAACCGGTAGTGATCTCCTCTTAACTTTCTCGAATATTATTATATAAGAAGAGAAAAATGGCCCGTTGAGGAAGGATACAACGGGCGCTAGGTTGATAGTGCTGTCTATTTTCTCTAAACTAAAACCAAAACGAAAATCATCACCTTAATTCAATTTAACCGGAAACAAAAAATGACACTGAAAACGGATTTTTATCCAGAATCGGTACTTCAATCATATTTAAGCTTGATATGAACGTAGTTAAAGCACATTGATACTAAATGTTGTTATAGCCATACTTCTAAGACTTGCAACTAATCTCAATCATGAAAAAAATAGTTGCCCCCACCCCCCCTCCCCATCCACACACACCTCAAAGCACATCTACCGTCCCATTCAACGAAAAAGAATTTATATAGAAAATATATATATAAAAATTTCATCCGTGTCCGCCCCCTGCCAGAAAATTTACTCCAATTTCAAGTACCCCCCCCCCCGTTTGGGGAGGAAAATATCTGAAAGAAACACTGATCGTATTTGTTGATCATACAGACTAAAGGTAGAGCCTACTTCTATAATTTAGACCTCTCGCAGACTGTGTTTCTTTCAGATATTTTTCTGGGGGTGGAGCACTCGAATTTTAGCAGAGGCGAATAAAATTATCCGAGGCGATGGAGCCCGACACCGGCAAAAGTATAATATATTTTCTTATTAATTATATTTCGATTTTTAGAGGGAGGGATTAGACGTTCTACGGGGGGGGGGGGTAAATGGGCTTCGCCCCTACCCGAAGAGATGCAGGAAAGAAACTCTGCAGGCAAACCAATTTTTTTTATTAGATACATGAATTAGGCGGTAATTTTATTATTAAGTATATATGACGACATTTCTTTTGAGTTGGGGGGGGGGGGGCGGCTTAGACGTTCTTACGCGGGGGTGGGGCTTCGCCCCTACCCGAAGAATTGTATGAAAGAAACTCTTCACGCAAACCACTTTTAAGATTAGACAAAATTTAATTCAATGTTAACTCGAGAATCAATTACGTCATATTATTGTGTGCACTCTCCCGGGTTTAGACTATTTCCTACTATATGCTCCATGTGGCGTCACGTTTCGTTTTCGTTTTACTATGAAAGTTTTTACTCTGCTTGTGTTTTCTCTATAGCGTTCTTGTCAGATAGATAAATACATAGATAGATACATAGACAGACAGCAAACTATTATTATAGACGAGATAAATGGCCCGTTTAGGGAGAGATACAACGGGCGCTAGGTTGATAGTGTTGTCTCTTTTCTTTAAACAAAAAAAACGCAACTACCTTTACCTCAAATTGAACTGGAAACGAAAAATGACATTAAAAACGGATTTTTATCAAGAATCGAGATTTTAGTTGGATTTAAGCTTGATCTACGCATTTATAGAAAATATAGTCATAGGCATATCCCTAAACTCTAAACCATGCACTAATAACATTTATGTCTACCGTCCCATTTTAAAAAATTGAAAGTAGAAAAAGTTTCACTTCCGGTTATTGGAAATCGGTGAAAAATTGATACGGATCTAAAAATTTGATATAAAACTTATATATGAAATTTCATCAACCTAGCTGTAACGGCACCCACGTTATCGTGTTTACTGACACACACACACACACACACACACATATATATATATATATATATATATATATATATATATATATATATATATATATATATATATATATATATATATATATATATATATATATATATATATATATATATATATATATATATATATACAGATATACGGACAAGATTGCAAAACTATGTCTTTCCGACCCAGGGAGGTGTAAACGTCGATTTTTTTGCACGATTATAATACTTCCTCTATACGTCGTATACGAGAAAGTAAAAATTGAATTTTTATTTAAGACAAAATCTTGGATATATTTTAGCGGCCCGAATGAAAAAGTGTTGTGTTCCAGATATTCGTAATAAATTCACTTGGCGAATGATAACACATATTTTCTCACTATAAAGATATAAAGTTCCTTAGGTTGTATACAAACGTTAACTTTTTATTGCATTTTAAGGTGTTTTAGCGTAGTTTTTATAGGGAAAATACACAGACTTGTTGTATGAGCAAGATGGTCTGTTAGTTACTCGATCAATTACTAACTCACCCATTTCTTACATTACTATTTTTTTCCGTGCGATAATGAGTTATTTGTCATGAATTTCGTTCTCTGAATTCTACTACCCGTTAGTCTGTATGCAAACTATTGCAAAAATAAAATACAAATTTTATCACTTTTAGGATTGAATCTATTATTACTGTCAAATATTATATCCAATAGTTAAATTGCTAAATTTGTATTAATAACAATATTTTTTATTCTACAAGAACTCAAAGGAAATAATACTCATTTAAGTTACGTCACAAGTGCAAGAGTTAATCTAAGCTCTAGTTTACCTGAAGTAAGCGAAACTAATCTAAATCCAAACATTTTAAGCCACGAAAACACAACATCGGATGTTTTAGTAACAACCATGACCTCAGTAGACACATCCACAGTACTGACCGACACACCGATAGTACCAGGTGGTGATACGTCTCTGATTGGTGACACGTTAAGTGGTTGGAGTAAAGGCGCGGGTGTAATTAGTAGCACAGTAAAGTTTCTGGATTACTCTTATGTATCACACGGTGACACACTTCAAACACAGGGGGTAACACCAAGGTTGTATGGAGACACATTGAGTGTAGTTGGTTACACATGGAGTGTAGTTGGTGGAACATCGAATGTAGTTGGTGACACATTAAATGCAGTTGGTGACACATCTGGTGCCATTGGTGACACATCAAGCGCAGTTGGATACACCACAAATTCAGTAGGTGACGCAGGGAATGCAGCTGGTGACTCATTAAATGCAGTTGCTCACACATCAAATGCAGGTGGTGACACAACTAATATATCTGTTGACACACGGAGCACAGCGTATAACACATCGAGTGCAGCTACTGACACACTAAATGCAGTCGTTAAAACATCAATTATATTTGGTGACACATCCAATGTAGTTAGTGACACTACCGTTGCGTTCACTATCAACACTAACTTCAATCTCGAAAAAACAAGCCACCTTCAGAATAGTCATCACACTGGAGTGTATAGTCCACATATTCTAAGAACAACAGATCTATTTCTAGATACACACATATACTCTACATCAGCGATGTCGTCTAACATTTACCCTGAGCACCTTTCCTCGGTTATTGCAATTAGGGATACAACATTGAATAACATTATGCTCAATGACGAGATAAACACAATCGTAACACGTTCATGCTATGAATCACACATTACCACCTCAACGCAAGCTAGTTCTGATTTTAGTGTAGTTTCTGTGTATTCATCGTTCTCTGATATGCTTACAGAAAGTCAAGGCAGTGGAGATGATGTAACTACTTCTACTTTCATACTAAATAAGGAAGGATTAGAATCATCAAGTGGTATATTACTATTTGATGACGGTGGCGACAAATCAATTGATTCCCGGATCTCTATGGCGACACAATATTACAATCACTCTCAGCAAACAGTTTCATCTCTAGAGCCTGGCTATGGATCAGGGGACTCTCCGTTTAAAGCAACCAATATATACACTGTATCTTTTTATAGCACAACACACGAAGCCCGTATTTCAGAGCAAAGTATGTCTACATCTACAAGCATAGGCCACGTTGATAATAAAACAGTCGATAACGAAGACGTTGATTTATCACTAGATACAGTCATCCCAACAAGATCAATAAGTAACATTGAAACTACTGTGTTCATTGCTTCACAGAGTACGTTTTTTATCATTATCCAATAGATTTTTATATTTTCTAACGATGATTGTTGAGATTTTTTGTGTGTTAGTATTTGATATCAAATTTAACTTTTTTTTTTTAAAAATCACTTTTAAGTAATATTAATAGTAAACGTTGTTAAATAATAAATAATAGTTTTGCTCTTGTGCTTATTATATTGTCTAGAAACAATAGCCTCGTATTGTTGGATACATTTAAATGATCAAATGACAAAATGAAAGCTAACTAACTTTTGCTTGCCGGTCTAACACCATAAACACGCGGGCAACAAATATGTGCATATTAGAATTCTCTACGACCCAACTCAGTGCGCTGCTTATACTATAGTATAACTTAATCTGTTAGGGAAGGCGTGTTCTAGAGGTAGACCGCTCATTTGCCAACACCGGCTCCCCTTAAAGCCCTAAACCTGCGGCCTGACGTACTGGGGGAGGAAGTAAAAGCCTAACGGGAATCCATGTAGCACGGTTAAGGAAATACTGGATTATTAAACCTTTTTTGTCAGTGAACTTGGTAATGAGTTGCTTCAGCAGCCTCGCCCTCACCCCGTCTATCTAAATTGAACATTTAATAGTACCTGACTCTAATGATTTTTTCTTTAACTTATTACTTACTTGATAACAATATAAATATAAAAATTGTTACCTACACAATATCAATTTTTAAAATAACCACTATATATTTTTAATAAAAACATATTTTCTCTTTATTCCAAAGATATTACTGTACAGAAGGGGACTGTAGACCTAGCACTGTTTGATCTGACTTGGATTGTTTTGGGGATTCTCATCTTTTTCATTTGTTTCACTTTTGTCGTTTTACTAGTTTTTAAAACGCGACGAGGTGAGTACAACCTTTAGGTTAAAATGGTATAATCATACCAACGATTTAACTTTTGTTTTTATAGAATAAACATGGCATTGTTCTCAAGCTTTTATTTATCTAGCTTCCTCTTTTATTTATTTTTTAGTATTTTTTTGTTGTTTAAATATGCACTCATCGGTCAAGAACAAGTATTTAAAGTTTACAAGATTGTTTTACACGAATATCAAACACATTTTTTTAAATATCATTTATTTAAAACAGGAAAAAGAATTGTATACTCAATACACAGAAAACACGTTTACTTGACTTCTGAGAGGTACAGTTCACAGGTAGGGGATTTAAAAAAAATGATCTGTTGCATGTGCGTTCATTAAATGCGATTGATACCTTTATGGATTATAATCATAGTAGCTAATTTGGAAAATTTACTATTGCTAGTGACTGCTGGATCTATGTTGATTTCAGACAGCTCAAAATGAGGATGAGTACCCCTGGAGCACAGCCCAACCTGTTAAGTCTGACGATATGTTATTTAAGAGACGTCTGCTGACTCAAAGCAGCTCGAACAATGCTAGGGAGGGTTCGGGTGTTGAAGCTGGTGTCGTTGATGGTTCTGATGTTGTTGTTGATGGTGATGACGTTAGTGTTCTTAATGGTAATGATGGTGCTGTTGTTGATGGAGCTAATTTTGCCGTCGATTTTGGTGTTGTTGATAGTGTTGATGTTGGTGCTTGCGATAATACTGATCGTATTATCGGTGTTGATGATCCAAGAGGCTTAGGAACTTGTTCCGTTGCCCAAATGGAGGTAGAGATGTTATGTGTATTCGTCTTGAAATGTCATGTTTATAATTATATTGTTGCAAATATACCCAAACGTAACACTTTATTAAGGCAAGCAAGTCTCTAAACAGTCTTTAAAAAGCACTAAGTAATATCAAAATTATATATATTTTAATGAAAATCATGTATCTTAATTAAACTTTAAAATTTTACGATACTTATTTAGCACAATTATAATAATTATAAAAATAAGAATAAATTGGCTTATTACAAATTGTTGATAATTATTATTTAATTACCGAAAATTTTAGTTAAATAAATCTTATTTTTCAACATTTTTGCTTTGCATTTTAAAATAGGAAGATGGCAGATACACAACGGAAGACGGTCTGGTTTACGTTACTATAGAACATGTGAAACAACCCAGCTGTAGTCAACCCACATGTCTATCTAATGCAGATGTCAAGTCGGAGGTGGGGATAGAGTATGCAACAATAATGTTAGCAACAAACAAAATATTTTCACTAACGTAGATTGAAAGCTATTCAGCAACATACTCTATATATGTATATATATATATATATATATATATATATATATATATATATATATATATATATATATATATATATATATATTGCATACGCTGTTGGACGATGGTGATGAGTTTTGTAGAAATGAGGAAACAAGTAGTACAAGTAGCAAAGCTGATTTTACGTAATAGAACTATGGAAAATAATAATACACAACTCTGTCTGTAGAGGTACATTACATTAGATAAGCCTTAGTAACATAACCTTGCTCTTTGATGAGGAAATATATTTGTAACCATACACGCCACATAGAGCTAAGAGCAGTGCGGCTCGAAAGCCGCAGAAAATTTAAGAACTTCCTAAAACAGTGTATATGAAATAATTATTTACCACGTTTTGCTTGAGTTAAGATCACACTGACCTTTACCACTGAAAAGAAAGAATCCATCTTGACCTGACCCATATCCCATTACTGACTTTAACATTAGAGTTATATTAATAAAATTCAACACTAACGATTTGCTCTGTTATTAAGTTTCAATTATTATACGCAGTAACGATGGTAGGGTTACATCGCTACACTATCTCATAGACACTTGTCATAAGCAGTAAAATTTTATTGGAACTGTAGTTTGCGTGCCCTGAATGACCAGCAATGCATTTTATTTCGTACGTTTGTTTCTTCAAATGTGGTGAGAAATCTCTCGCCACGTTACATTTTGTAATAAATACGCTAATACTATGACGCTCGAGAAGTTAGGTTTTCTGCTTAATGTCAAAGAAAGCAATAACAAACGTCTATCTGAAAATTATTATTGTCTCATCGTTTTAATGGTTGTCTTTTGATATTTTTTAATTTTCATATAGATCTTAATCAGTAAAACAAATGTCTAAAAATTATAGAGTAAAAGATGATCACAGGTCGTCTATAAAAAAAATAAGAACTGTTTTTTGCGTTTTTCCTTTATAGAATAAAGAAACATGTAAGTTGTAGAGAAAAGAATGTTTAGGTCGCTAGTGCGTTTGATTTTATATAAAACATCCTGGTAAAATTGAAGAAAAGTATTAAAAAGAATCAGATGGTGAAGATTCTTTCAGTTTTATGCAACTCTAGAGCTTAAATAGTCACTGTATGATGTATAAAAGAGAAATGCATGCTAACTATATGTATATAACTACAAAAATACATACATATATATATATATATATATATATATATATATATATATATATATATATATATATATATATATATATATATATATATATATATACATATATATATGAGCTGGAAAAAATATTGATTCATTTAATATATTTACAGTGAAAGTGAAATTAGAAATGTGTGTAAAGATTATTTAGATCTTGCTGGTGATAAAAAATAAGACGCAGCAGCACAAAGAATCGACTCGCACAATCGATAGTTTACGCGTTCTCCCGCTCGCTGACACAGATCAATGAAAGCTACATTTATTTTGTTCATTTTTTCCCTCGTGCCGATAGGATTAGTTTTGAAAAAAGAATTTTAAAATGTTTCAAAATTTCAACATTTTTTTTGGTCACTTTCTCAAATACGAAGAATAGAGGAAGAGTTGGAATCGTTCAAAATAAAATCGAGTTTTTCTTTTTACAAAGCTCGACGTTTTCACCTCCCTGAGTAGGAAAAATATAGTTTTGCCATTTTGTCCGTATGTCTTGTGTGTGTGTGTGTGTGTGTATGTGTGTCGGTGAACACGATAACTTGAGTTCTGTTAAAGTTAGATTGACGAAATTTTATATATAAGTATTATATCAAATTTTTAGTTTTGCTTCAACTTTTCAGCGATTTCCGATAACTCGAAGTGGGACTTATTCTACTTTTAATTTTTCAAAAGCCTATAACTTAAGTACTATTTCAGATAGATCAATGCAATTTCACATGTGAGTAAAAGATCGAATTATCTGCGGTTTGACAAATTTTGAGTAATTTCCCTTGACCTGAATTAGTAATTTAAACTATTTCCAATTTCTCAAAAAAAAGCATGTGAAATTATAAAGTACTAATTATATTCCGCACTATTATACACATATTGTTTGCGTTCACTTGGTGAGCAATTCTTCTATGCGATTCTATTCTATTTTTAAAAAAAAATAAGTTATTAAAATTGATTAAATATCATGTCTATAATCCGAGTTGCCATCCCTCGTAGTGTTATTTAAGAACATTCGAGAAAGTTTAGGGGAGATCACTCCCGGTTTATTCATGTGTTATATATATATATATATATATATATATATATATATATATATATATATATATATATATATATATATATATATATATATATATTTGTTAAATAACATTTTAAAAAAAACATTATAACTAACATACAAAATATTCATGGATAATTTGTGATGTTGAATATTAATATTTTAAATGTCACTAGTATGTACACAGATTAACCTGTTAAATAACAATTATTGAATATGAATTATGTTGAATTGAATGTTACAATCCAAGTATCAATACATTTAAGTATTAAAACTATAAAATACTTAGATGCTCGCGAAAGTACTTTAGTAATTTTTTGTGTAACAATATTCCATTTGTAATATTACGGTTTTATGGATAGAAGATATACAATAAGCATTCCGGTTTTAATTAAAATGTTGTGTTTTATTTATATGGATTATCGTTTCTTCAGACTAAGTAGAGAATTCAAAGCCTTACAAAAGTAATAAAGTTAAAATATTAATAAGAAGTTGGTCGCATTTTTTTTCAAATATTATTAATTCAAAATCATAGTTGCCTTGCTAATTTATAATTTTATTAGTACAAGATACATTTTTAAATTTTCAATTGATGCTGATGGTTTTTGTTTTTTAACCAGAATTTCATGAGTACATATTACAATTTTTTAAATATATATTTTAATCCTAGCATCTAAGCTGTTTAACTTTTTCAATAGTAGTTAAAATGGACATATCTGATGTTGGTAATATTTTAAGAGAACCACTGTTGAACTACACTGAATATTTTGATTTTTTGGAATTCGCAAATAATGTATTCTATCACAACAAACTATTTTATTTCGCGAATGTCGTGTTGATGAACGTGATCATTGTTCTGGGATTTTTGGGCAACTGTATGACCATAGTGGACATGACATACCGGGGGCTGGAAGATTCCACCAACACTATTACAGCATCTTTGGCTGGGACCCATCTCTTGTTTTCTGTGACGGGCGTTCAAGTTGTGTTCTTATTTATCTGCTCCCAGTTCTGTTACGATATAATATCCAGTGTAAGATTAGAGTTTCTGTTTATTCTGATATACTTACATCGCTTTGCTATTCTGGCTAGCTTTCATCAGGTGGTGTTGCTAGCTGTGGAAAGGTGTATTATAATTTGTTTGCCGTATAAGTTTTCTAATCTGATTACTGCAGCACGAATTAAGAAAATGGTTGTTTTAATACTAGTGTATTCCTCAATTGTATGTTTATTTGAAACCAGTTACGGTTATTTTTACTTTAACAATCGCATTTTTGAATTTGATAATCTGGAAATAGAAAATTGGGAAAGTCGTAGCAAATTGTTTTCTTTTTACATAAATGTTTTCATCTATACTTCACTAATTCCTGTTGCGATAGTTTTATGTTGTATGGTGATGATATTATTGAAGATATTCATACTCTCTAAAAAAATAAAAAAAGCGTCTAAGTCGACAGGCGTGTCTAAAAAACTAAAAGATCTTAAATTGATAAGGATGGTTGTTACTGTATTGGTGTCCTTTTTCGTCATTTTTGTTCCGACTAAACTGATTCGGGAATTTTATTCTGTGCCAGATTTTTTAAACAATAAAGATATTTTTATTTGTGTCACCACATCAGTGATATATCAGTTGGGTGCTACAGTAAACTTTTTAATTTACGTTACAATGAGGGCAAGATTTTTTAGTAGGTTTAACAAATAAAAATACATTTGAGACAACTATTTTTATTCTCAATGTAAAATATTAATATCAACTTTATAATATCACTAATTGTCCTGTAAGAATAATTCCATTTATGTATTACCCTTTTAAATATTTTAAAGTTATTTTAAATTTCCTTTTTAGCCCAAGTTATTCTTTTGTCTATTAATTACACTTAACATTTTTTTAGTATCTCATATGTTCAAATATCAATAGAACTAATTGCTTACTATTTGTTAAAAATTACAATTAAAAATAAGAAGTTTGTGTTGTGTTACGAAAGATTTAACGATTATATGAATACTTATATGAATAAAGTTAAACGTATATTTTTTTCTGATATATTTAACGTGTTTAATAAACAATTGAAAAGATAACAACATCAACAAAATGAGAACTGAAAATTTATTTTCTGACACTGCATTGCCTGTATCCAGCACTGCTGCAAATAACTTCGAAGAAGAATTGAATGACCAAATAATTTTCGAATTAAGCGGAGCTTTGCTGTTCCTCATCTTAACGTTTGCGATTCTAGGAAACGGGCTGACGATTGGAGTTATGTTCCGCCTAGGACTACACTCGACAACCAACCTGTTTGTGTTTTCACTGGCTTTATCAGATCTGATGTTTTCGTTGAGCCAGCTCTTTGAAAACGGTTACAAGACGTACCTAGCTCAAAGGCCGCAAGTTGTTCATTTAGAAAAAGTTGTAGAAATGACATTTATGATTACATGTGTGAAGAACATAACCAAAACACTAAGCTACCATATTGTTGCTTTAATATCTGTAGAGCGACACTTAGCTGTTAATTTACCCTTAAGCGTATCAAAACTCAGCTCACCGCGAAGATTAACATGTATTATCATTTTATTAATTGTGTATGTTGTTGTACTACATTCATGTGCTAATAAATATTCGTTTTACTTTTTGAACGTGTTTCTCTCCAACAAAAATATGTTACTATTACAATTCTCTCAAGCATCGGGCTATGCTGAAATGTTTGATGTGTATATTAATTTTTTGGCCACCTTCGTACCTCTGATTGTTGTCGTTTTGTGTACAGCGCTTAGTATATCTCGCCTTTATGTAACCTCTAGCAAAATGAAAATCACTTCATCAAATGCGAACAGAACCATGAAAGAGATGAAAGCCATAAAATTGTTACTGACAGTGTGTATCGTATTTATTGTGCTGGTAATTCCCTTAACGATTTGCATTGATTTTTTTATAATGATAAATACTTTAAGTATGAGTGCACTTTATTTCTTTGCCCTCTGGAATCAGCTCACTGCGTCTGTTAATTTTATTATCTACGTCACAATGAGTTCTAAATTTTCTAAGGCTATTGTAGCGATAATGCGTTGTACAAAATATCCTCGGATCGATTATAAAAAGTAAATTAATTGTAATTAGTCTAAAATGCAGTGATTTTGTTCAAGAAAGATAACAATATGTATATATTTAAATCACTTGAAATAAAGTTACTGTATCAAAGCTTTTTTGTTTTTGTTATATTTAAATCATCATATGAACGGTGTAGATAATGTAATTTAAGTAAACTAAGATGTAATTGATGAAATATAATACATTACACCACGTGAGTTTACCAAAAAGTGTATGTTTTTTAAAATATTTTATTATATTGACAAGTGTTACTTCCACATAAACAATAAAAATGTTAAGCCTTCCTGATTCACGTTACACGAAATAATTGTGTATAACATTAACAACAATGCCGTAAGTACAAGATACAATCCTGGAATGAGATCAGTCTTGTGAAGAACTTTGCTCGAACCAGCTATGTTCGGAGAAGGGACTTTTGTTATTATATTCAGGCTACTTTATGTTCTTCGTTAGATTTAGGATGATTCTCTCGTATATGGGTTTGTATCCCACACTTTTGAGCATTGTAACAATTCGTTATTCTTGTAACAGCTCGTTGTTTTTGTGTGTATTTCTTCCTATAAAGAAATATCACATGTACTATAAAATCTTCATTATACATGTAACAGTTAAATGAAAATCATATTGAAAAAGAAACTTGCTAATGAACATCCTAAATTATTGTATATGTACACTTACCAAATAAAAACAATGATATTCATAAAATACATGGCAAAATGCAAAGCGTCACTTATTTTATAAGTGTCGCCATTAAGAAAAATTGTAACTAAGGTAAACCTTCTTAGTTTAATAAAAACAAATGACCCTAACTAAGGAACATCTCTTCTTAATGTAATAAAAAAATCATTAAACCTCACTAAGGAATATTACCTCTTAGTGTATCTCAAAATCAATCTAAGGAAAACTCTCTCTTAGTAGAACAAAATTATAGCTATGCAATAGCTCCAATGGGCAAATCATATCCATGATTACCCTACTTCAATGGCTGAAGTAAACTCCTAATCATAACATATTTCTACAGGTCTTGTTATGACTTATTCCTATCTTGCTCACATTTTTAAAATGTTAATTTTCTCTGGAAGTGGATATCACATACTACATTATTCAAAATTTCCTTATAAGGATAGGTTGATATGTCTCAGGTCATTATTGTCTTTAGTCAGTTCCATGTTTGTTTTTTCATCTTCAATCTGTCTTGATAAGAAATCAGCTAGTGTATTGTGCTGTCCCTTTACAGATTAGCTTTCCTTGACATAATTTTCCTAGACAAATCCATTTTCCTTATGAAAACAATATTTACCAAGTCAAAATTCCAAACACATAGTTAAGCTCTGTTAATTGAATACAACTTTAAACAACAATAGGATCCATTAGCATTACCATATAAAGTGTAAAAGAAATACACAACTGTTATGTTCATAAACATCAGTTAACAAAATACAAGGCCCAATAACAAAACATTTGTTAACAAATTATGATAACAAACTCCATGCTTTGATTTAATTGGTTTTCTAACTTACAATTTTTTAAAGTCAATAACATGTAAAATAATGTATGTTAGTGGTCTTCAGTGGTGGTAGCTATACCTTATATCACCGATGCTTAAGTACCAATGCACACAACATAAAAAGTAACAGATTTTGTTAGCAAAAAAAAAAAAAGAATGTGTAGAGCTAATCAATGAAATAAATTTTTAAACTGCTGAGGCTGTTGATACAACTAAAGTGGTTAAAAATTATATTGTTACATCCACTAAACCAGGTTATATATATATATATATATATATATATATGATAACTGAAGTTATATATTAAAGCGTGGAAGTAAAATCTTAAAGGAGTAGTAAGTTCATTTATCTACAAAAATATTATAAAAATTGCATAGTCCCAACAATGATTTCACTTCTTTCTTTGTACTAGGAATTTAGATATTTAATATTTTGTCCCTATTTCATTCAGTAGGTCTAATATCTTTATTTCCAACCTTGAATCCTAAGAATTCTACTGTTGTACTCCCACATGCAGTTTCTTTCCTTATTCTTTCTAGGAGTTCTTTTAGTGTCTCTATGCGTTCTTGTCTCAACCGCTGCTCCAATTTGACTTGCCCATCTATCTATATCTTCCTCATTACTTTCTTTCACCTCCTTTACATTCCCAATAATAATATCTGCTATTGGTTCTTCATAACCGCCACTTTATATTTACCTTTCAGCCAAGCAGAATCTATATCAACTACTGCTATCTCACACTCATCCTTAAATTTCTTGTTGGCATATGTCATCTTCATTATGCAAGGAATGTACTGTTCTGGTCTTACAAGACTTTTCTTAACAACGAGAAAAATGGCCCGTTGAGGAAGGATACACCGGGCGCTAGGTTGATAGCGCTGTCTCTTTTCTCTAAACTAAAACCAACACACCCCCCACACCACCCCCCCACCCCCCCCCCCAAAACACACCCCCCACCCCCCCCCCCCCCCAAAACACACACCCCCACCCCCACCCCCCAAAAAAACGTCTACCGTCCCATTCAACGAAATATAATTATATACTTTTTCCAGTGTCCACCCCCTCCCCGAAAATTCTACCCCCGCCCCCGATAATTTCAAGTACCCCCACCCCTCTCCGGGGAGGAAAAAGTCTGAAAGAAACACTGGTGTCGCGCTTAGCCACCACCCGAAGAATTGCATTAAAGAAATTGCAAGAAAACCACTTTTTAGATTAGACACATTAATTAGGCGGTAATTTTATTATAGAGTATCGATGAAGAAATTTCTTTTGAGTTAGGGAGGGGAGGGGGGCTCAGACGTTCTTACGCGGGGGTGGGGCTTCGCCCCTACCCGAAGAATTGTATGAAAGAAACTCTTCACGCAAACCACTTAGATTAGACAAAATTTCCTTGTTATTCAATGTTTACTCGATAATCAATGACGTCATATTACTGTGTGCACTCTCCGGCTTGAGATGCTAAATGTGTCGACGTCATACTTCGTTTTTCGAATTACTATGCATGTTTTTATTTTCCTTGTGTTTTCTCTAGAGCGTTCTTGTCAGATAGATAGATAGATAGACAGACAGCGAAACTATTAGTATTAATAATGCATGTGCAACCTGAATCTCTCAGGCACATTACTCTGGTGTTGTGTACTATAGCTGGGAACATCTTCAGTGTTGTATTGATTTGTGTAACAGATGCCACTGTCTCTGACCCTTCTACCCCTGCTGATGTCTCTTGATTGTTATTTCTACTATTTCTATTTTCTCCCCTGTTGTCTAGTCCCATTCTTGGCCGTCTACTTTGATTGTGGGATTCATTTCTACTTTCTCCAATATACTGTCCTTATCTGTAATAATTACTTTGATTTCTGTAATTATTATTAGGTGCATAACCTCTGTCATTATTGCTGAGATATGTATCTCTATTTTGTAAGCTGAAACATTCAGACTTTACATGGCCTGTTTCCCACAGTGGTAACACTCTGTGCTTCTACTATATTTATATCTGTCTGGTTTCCATCTGGTAGGCGCACTATTACTTCTATCTCTATTGTTGTTGTCATACCTTCTTTGATCCCTGCCAGAGTTTCTACTGTAGACTGCTGCTGAAATATCTCCCTGTTCTCTTTTGTCCAAAATAGCCCCTGGATGTGCATATAAATATTAAGTTGCTCTATTAATTGTTTCTGTGTCCTAACTTTTCTTTCACTCAAAAAAGTGAATAAACTATCTGTTGCATTATTTAAAACATGATCTATCAGGTTAAGTTCAATAATTGCCTCAGGATTCTTTAAATCTATTTCTGCCAATTCTAGCCTTTTATTCATGCATTTGCGAATATCAAAAATGATCTGGTTTATGTCACCAGTGTTGTTAATTCTAGCATCTCGTATAGTCTTCCTGTAATAGTCTTCTGTCTTTCCAAAATGTTTCATCAATCTTTCTTTTACTAGGTCATAGTCTTCTTTTTCAGCATCAGACATACTTGCTATTATGGCAATAGTCTCTCCTGTCAAATTAGTCAATAAAGCCTGTGCCTTCCCAGCAGATGAATAATTAAAACTCTTACATGTTTGCTCAAACAGTATTAAGTAAGTTTCCACACTTTCTTCCTGTGGTTTAAATGCTCTGAATTTAGGCTTCAAATTGTCCGTTTTGTTAACATTGCTGTCTTGAGATTGGTTACTTTTAATTTTAGCTAATTCTAATTCATGTTGCCTCTGTTTTTCTCTATCTTCTAATTGTCTCTGTTTTTCTTTGTCTTCGGCCTCTATTTTAACTTTTTCCTTCTCAGCCTCCATTTTAACTTTTTCCTTCTCAACCTCCATTTTAACTTTTTCCTTCTCAGCCTCCATTTTAACTTTTTCCTTCTCAGCCTCAATTTTAACTTTTTCATTCTCAGCATCCATTTTAGCTAGATCTAGTTCCTTCTCAGCCTCTATTTTAGCTAGATCTAGTTCCTTATCAGCCTCTATTTTAGCTTTAGCTAATTCCCTCTCTATTTCCTTATCAGCCTCTAATTTAGCTTTAGCTAGTTCCCTCTCTAAAGCTCTGTCTTGCCTTTCAATTGCATCAGCTATCTTCTTTTCAACCCATTTAGCCTTTTCTGCCCCAGTGTATCCTAACGAATCAGCCAACTCAATGAATTTGGCCTAATCCTCCATCTTAATGTTCCAAGAAAAGTTATTCAGTTACTAAAATGCCAACAATACTAAGTCTAGATCTAATTCTTTCCGCTCACTTCTGACAGCAAAATGTCACAGCCCTTTTATATGACTTGGTTAATGGCACAAACTAAAGGCAAATACAAACCACATTATTGGTGATTTTACAGTCTTTTATTGATATCAGATAATATAGCAGCTACACTACTAGAACCACGACTTCAGTTTCGTCATCCCCTCGCGCTCTATCTACCTCTTTCTGCTTCCTTTCCTTAGCGCATGCGCACACCCACCTTAGATCCATATCGCCTTTTTAAGATACACACTCGAAACATACATTCATCTACATTTAACTGTTACAATTTTAATAATAAAAAATAAACCGCTTATACATAAAGCTGTACGACAGCTTTGTTGCTAAATCATCAATAAATTTGGATGTAGTTTTTGAGTATAAAGTTTGAATGTACATTAATCTACATGAGGTTATACCTGGCTAAGTAGGAGACAGTGTAATTTCATCAACTGGTATTTCTTAAAATTGGGTTTACAACTATGAATCTAGTTTTACAATAACTGCTTGTTAACACGAGGAATGTTTATAAGAAGTATTTGTACAACTTTCGATTTATTATGTTACAATGGAATTCTACAACAAAATAATTTTTCAAAAAAATCCCAAACGGACAAGGACATTCATTTTCATGTTTACGTTTGTGTGATTACAAATATATCACATTCGTTTGAAATATAATAAATGCATAGTTCTTTAAAATACAAGAAAAAGAATAATATATTATATACACAGAAATAATGTTTATCTGACTCAGGACAAGCAAGGATCCCAGGTACGCGAATAAAACAAGTTCAGTATTGTTGTTTTATTCAAAAGAAAACGATGTATCGCAGGTTTTTTACGGTCTTGTATGTAAGATTAAAACATATGATACTAGCTGCATCCCGTGCTCCGCCACGGTAAATCTTTTTAAAATGTACCAACTTGGGAACAGAACAAAACTAAACACAACACAAACGAACGCAAAAAAAAAAAAAAAAACCAAACGAAAAAACAAACACAACACTCATAACATAGACACAATTTAAATGCAATCATACAGGCATATTGCTCACAGTCTAGCCCGTAGCGCCAAATCGCGCCCTTTCCGGTGCTTTGCACCCCCCTCAAACTTTCGATTTGCACCCCTTCCCCCCGCCCTAAAACTTTCGATTTCCACCCCCCCCCCCCTCGCAAATTTTTTCCAACCCACTTTGGCGCCCCCTAAGGTAGGCACCCGGAGACATATGCCCCCCCCCTCGCTACGCCTCTCCTATGAAACCCGAAAGATAGAATAATAATTAGAAAACAGTATAAATAATAGGCAGTATCTATAATATATACAATATTTCACTTTATCCATTCACGCATTTTTTTTCCCAGTACTTTAAATTTTAAAAATTTACAATAGAGTTTCATAACAAAACCATTGCGCACCTAATGAACGTGATGACGCGTCTATAATAGAGCTGAATAGTTGATTAAAAATTATAAGTAATAAACAGTAGGGCCTACATTCAGTGAATAAAATAAATAAAAGATTGCCTTTTATCAATCCATGCTAATTATAATTTTCTAACAATAATTTCCTCTTACACATCCGAATAATTTGCATTCACATTTTGCTAATTATATTATTGCAACACTAATTCCTTCTATGACGAACGTATATTTGCATTTTTTATTAGCGTGAGTTTAATGTATTTTTAAATTACCTCCTTGTCAAAATTAGAAAAGAGTTAAATTAATTTGATTTTTCTACCCTACTGTTATTATGTTATTAAAATGTATCCACTTTTTCTGGGAACCTAAACGAAAATGATATTTGACATTAATCTTTTTAATACGTTTTAGCAGTTTGCGTGTATTTAATATTTTCTTGACGTTATGCGAAATAGTAAACACAGTGGCAATTATAAAATAGCTCTATGCCGCTATATAAACAAACCCTACTCTAATACTTATAATAAGACACTGCGGTGCACTGAAAAGCACAGCATGGTGCGTAGTTTACTTTTATAGTCCCAAAATCTATAGCGATGACGGACGGACGGAAGGAAGGAAGGAAGGAAGGACAGACACAGCCCGCTTATATTATAGACTAGCTGCATCCCGTGCTCCGCCACGGTAAATCTTTTTTAAATGTACCAACTTGGGAACAGAACAAAACTAAACACAACACAAACGAACGCAAAAAAACACGAAAAAACAAACACAACACGCATAACATAAACACAATTTAAATGCAATCATAAAGGCATATTGCTCACAGTCTAGCCCGTAGCGCCAAATCGCGCCCTTTCCGGTGATTTGCAGCCCCCTCAAACTTTCGATTTGCACCCCTCCCCCCCCCCCCGCCCTAAAACTTTCGATTTCCACCCCCCCCCCCCCCCATCGCAAATTTTTTCCAACCCACTTTGGCGCCCCCTAAGGTCGGCACCCGGGGACATATGCCCCCCCTTCCTCGCTACGCCTCTCCTATAAAACCCGAAAGATAGAATAATAATTAGAAAACAGTATAAATAATAGGCAGTATTTAAAATATCCGTGTTTTACCTACAATATTTCACTTCATCCATTCACGCATTTTTTTCCAGTACTTTAAATTTTTAAAATTTACAAAAGAGTTTAATAACTAAAACCATTGCGCACCTAATGAACGTGATGACGCGTCTTTAATAGTGCTGAATAGTTGATTAAAAATTATAAGTAATAAACAGTAGGGCCTACATTCAGTGAATAAAATAAATAAAAGATTGCCTTTTATCAATCCATGCTAATTATAATTTTCTAACAATAATTTCCTCTTACACATCCGAATAATTTGCATTCACATTTTGCTAATTATATTATTGCAACACTAATTCCTTCTATGACGAACGTATATTTGCATTCACATTTTTTATTAGCGTGAGTTTAAATGTATTTTTAAATTACCTCCTTTGTCAAAATTAGAAAAGAGTTAAATTAATTTGATTTTTCTACCGTACTGTTATTATGTTATTAAAATGTATCCACTTTTTCTAGGAATATAAACGAAAATGATATTTGACATTGATCCTTTTAATATGTTTTAGCAATGTGCGTGTATTTAATATTTTCTTTAAGTTATGCAGAAGAGTAAACACAGTGGCAATTATAAAATAGCTCTATGCCGCTATATAAACAAACCCTACTCTAATACTTAAAATAAGACACTGCGGTGCACTGAAAAGCACAGCATGGTGCGAATGTTTACTTTTATGGTTCCAAAATCTATAGCGATGACGGAAGGAAGGACTGACACACTACTTGCCCGCTTATATTATAGATTTATGAACTAGTGCTGTTGCCAAGTTGTGCTATTTTTAGCGAACTTACAATGAGGATGAGTACGGTTTGAGCTCAACACAATCAATTAAGTGTGATGTCACGTTAATCAAGCGATAACTGCTAACTCTTGTTAGCTGAAATTCGACGCGGGAGGTGTCAAGTCCTGATATTGGTGTTCTTGATGGCTATGATGTTGTTATTGTTGATGGTTTTCGTCAATTTTTGTGTTGTTGATGGTGTTGATGTTGGTGCTTGCGATAATGATGTTCATAGTATCGGAGTTGATGATCCAACAGGTTTAAGAAATTGTTCTGTTGCCCGATTTGAGGAAAATATATATAATGTACTACGCATACTGCCTAGCTTCGCTTAGGTTTTCAAAAAGAAAAAAATAATTGCGAATATGAATGCTCAATTAATTAGATATATGCTAATATGGACATCTTAATTTAAACAGTAATATTAATTTTAGAGACATTGATAGAATGTTCAGTTTATTACTTAAAAGTAATTAGAAATACAATGGTTCATGAAAAGGTTTTTTTGCAAGTTATATTAAATTGACTTTTAAAATTAATTACTACAATTTAGTTAGGATACAAACTTTATAACACAAATCATACTCATGCTAAACTTCTTTATTTTCTGTTTGTGTTTAAGCTATCTATCTATTATACTACTAAAACTCAAGTTTGTTTACATGTTTGAATTTTTTTTTTTTTTTTTTTTTTTTTTTTTTTTTTTTCTTTGTCTGATTGAATACTGGAGAGAATCGGTGCTAGGTGGAGAGCTGTAAAATAGTATGTAGGTAGAGAACAATTTTTGTTTTCAGACAGATTGTTAATTACAAATTTATTTAATGACGTTAATTAATTTATTGATTTATTCATTGGTAGATTAACCACATTAATTTTAAATTTTTCAAACAATGGCTTTACCTTGACTGAACAGTGACGTGATTTGTTTATTTTTTTTACAATAAGATGGCGGCTTCCATCATAGACTTTGTGGTCCATTTAAAAGTTTAACGCGTTATAAAGCTAATTTTCTGTCGGCCATAACTTTAACAATACGTCCGTTTGCTGTATTTATTACGTTTCAACACTATTATCAAAATTTTAACACTTCTTTTTACTTTATTATACAATAAAATTCTCTAGATCTACAGATCAGCTGTCGAAGAAGAAAAAGTTATGAATCTAGAATTCTAGATTTAGATCTAAATCTAGGTCACAAGACGTAAATTCTAGATCTGGAATCTATTTCAGGCCTTAATTATTTATATAAATCTTTGTTTAGCTTCAATGAACATCTAATTCGAGAAGACAGCGGATTTATCTATCTAGGTTCTAGATCTAGATATAGTAGGATTAATCGCTAACTTGGAGGCGTGTTCGGTTGCTAACAACAATGGCGTCCAGACCGGACGCATGACTTCCGACCATTTTAGGCTATGTTTACCACGAGCAAAATGGCGGGCTTTCACGTTATATAAACATGCTATAGGTGGCCAGGGCTAGATATGCCAGAAAAGCATTTTAAAATTTGCTTTGGAGAATGAAGGCTAAATTTTGAAGTCGGTGTTATTAAAATTAAATAGAACTTTTTAAAGGTCACATGTGACTTCAGTATATGAAGGGATAGTGTGGTCAGACCCATGCTCAGCTGAAATTGGTGTTTTTAAAATATAAAAAACGTCTTTTAAAATGTGGGGGGTCTGGTTATTTTGCGAAAAAGCCACTAAGGTGAAGTCATTTATGGATGACCCCCGAAACCCACAGTCATCCAAGGTATGACGGGTAAGTCTAGGATACTAATAAAACTCAAGTTTGTTTACATGTTTGAATACTAATTTGTTTTTTTGTTTGTTTGTTTGTCGTTTGGTTACAGGTGAGAATATGCACTATGTGTAGAGCTGTAAAATAATAAGAAGGTAGAGAACCATTTTCTTTTTCAGACAGACTGTAAATAACAAATTCATTTAAAGACGTTATTAATGTATTGATGTATTCATTGGTAGATTAACCACATTAATTATAAAAGTACAGAACAATGACTTTACTTAGATTGAATAGTGACGTTACATGATTTATTTACTTTTTACATCAACAATTGCGGCTTCCATCGAGGATTTTGTTGCCTCTATTCAGAACTTAAAAGCGTTATAAAGCTAATTTTCTGTCGGATATAGCTTTAAAACTGCGTCTGTTTTTTTATTAGATTTCAACGCTATTATCAATTTTTTAACAGTTTTTTTAATTTTAATAGACCTATCTATACAATACTTTTCTCTAGATCTAAAGATCAGCTGTAGAAGAAAGAAAAAAGGTTTAGATCTAGCTAAATCTACATCTAGTGTTATAACTGGGATTAGCATAGGATTGAAAACTGGGATAGAATATCGTTCAAATCTTAATAGTAATTATGTCCACACTATTATCTTGTTTAATTGTAGATTAGATAGATCATAATAGCTGTAATAGGGATAGTCCTAGGTGTGTTTGATTGAATGTCCCCTTACTAGAAACAAGTCTGAATAGCCTGTAGTTGTCCCAGCCGTAAAAAGTTCGATTTAATGCATGCACTGATCAAGCGCCCTGCCCGTCGCGGGACTGCTGGGGTTAGGCAGGGTTTGGGTTACCTTATGGTGAAGTTGGGGCTGTGCGAATGAATTAAGTTAGTTGAATGCTAGACTTGTTATGGTGTGGAAGTGTGTGTCTTGTGCTCCGTGGCAGAACTCTGTGCTAGTTTATTTCGTGTATTAAAAGTCTTAAAATAGTTCGTGTGTTGGCGTTATTAAATCATGGCTTAAACTGTTACCTCAACCCTTACTGCAGTCATCACCACCATCAAAACAAAGCATACAGATGACTACATAACATTTGGTGGGACAGCGAAATGTAACTAGTTTCTTTTCCGTCAACTTTCAAATTTTTTGTATGTTATACAGTTTGAAATTCTTAACACTGCCACGCGTCTTCGTTTAATATCATTGTCAAGAACCGTATTGTATACTATATATATATTTGGTATTGGATAACCCTAATGTTGAGAGAATAATATTGAGCTACTGCTTGTGCAAACGTTTGGTTAATATATACGACTGAGATATTACCCCTTACCAGTGCTGAACTGTTTTCTGTTTTAACAAGGATATTTCTATTGTGAAAGTGATCTGATTCTTAATTATTACGCGAAATCAACATCCCTACTTGATGCTTGGGCGAAGCTTACCTACACCTAAGGGCACTAAGGCTAACGTAAACTGAACTGTTTTCTGTTTTAACAAGGATATTGCTATTGTGAAAGTGATCTGATTCGTAATTATTACGAGAAATCAACATCCCTACTTGATACTTGGGCGAAGCTTACCTACACCTAAGGGCACTACGGCTAACATGAAGCACCACTAAGTTGAGACGACCACCGTGATCAATCCAAGACAACAGATTCTTATGATAGTTAAGTACCCTTTCCTTTAATTATTTTCCACCCCTACCTTGGTGATTTGATGTGTGATTTTAACACTGAGGTTTAATTTTGCTATAATACCCCCCCCCCAACGTGCTGTGCTCGTCATCAAGCATTCAACTCTTGTCTACGTAATGTGTGTGTGTTTAGAGACATTTGACCCTTGTTGTTACGTGATCTCTAAACTGCCTCTGTAAGGTCTATATATCCACAACCAGGAGACATTCCCAGGGTAGAGGACGTTTTTTTTTCTATTTTAAGAAAAACGTTAGGGCTCCTTTTTGTGAATATATAATTTTGTGTCAGTAACCGTTCTTTTTGTACTCAGTACAGTCTACTGTTCAGTCGCGTTTTGCTTGTCGTTACTCTCCTGTCCACTATCCTCTTTCAGTTTTCGTACAACTCGTGAGACAAATTCTCCGACTTAATATTAACCATCCTTAACATTACCTTGACAATACCTGAAAACTCCTCACGATCTAATCAATCCAGGCTCCAAACAAAAGGTAAGAAAGATAATGGACAAAATTGAGCAGTTATACAATTAAGGCAAGAAAAGCAACCTATCGGGTGACAACTTAGACGAGTGGGTAGACAAACGCATGAGGGAAATAGAAGAAAGAGAAGCAATGAAAGCTGATAGGGAAGCAGAAAAACAAAGGAAAACACTAGAGCTAGAACAAAATAGAATTGCAGCAACAGAAAAGGCCGAATTCGACTTCGAATTAGAGAAAGCCAGGATAGGAGCGGCTAAGTTAGAACTTGAGACCAAAATAGAATTAGCTAAATTGGAAGCCAGCAAAATTGAACAAGAATCGAAAACAAAATTAGAATTAGCAAGACTAAATGCGGAAGCGGATAGGACAAGGCAAGTAGACGTAGATGGTGGTAGGTCGCAGTGCATCTTAAGTAAACTGCCGAAATTTGACGACCATAACGATAATTAGGCTCTTATACCAGAAGATTCGAAACAAAAGCTAGGTCTGCGAACGTCCCCGAGTCACAGTGGGCTACTCAGTTGTTCATTTTAATAGGTGCATGTCAGAGCCTGTCAGAAATAGAGATGAAGGAATATAAGACGCTAAAATCAACACTTTTAGAATACTACTATTTAACAGAAAACGCATATAGGTTAAAATTTCATAGCCTTAGGCCCTCTGACACTGCCGACTTCAAAATGTTCGCTAACGAAATAAAGACGACGTTCGAAAAATGGTTTGAGGCATCGGGGCTAGCTTCTTCCTTTGAATCCCTGGTACAATTCATCATGGTTGATAAAGTCCTAAACTCGGAGATAAGGATGTTTTCAGTTACCTACAAGAAAGAAAACCTAGAGATCTAAAAACCGTCACCGATTTATGTCAGAAATATCAAGCAGCCCACCCTGACAAACCAATGTCGGTCAACGCCACCCAATATACCCCCCCCCTAATATTCACAACACAGGTACAACACAAGCCCACATTTGATGAAGGATCGCCAGAGGTAGAAGCGCCTATAGAGGTAACCCATTGGGGTCGGGAAACAACAGATCGTCGTCTCTGCAAAAGTATCCACAAAGTTTTAATTGCCAGCAGTTTGGTCATACCCTAAAGTATTGCCCGGCACTCGAGCAGGACGCTGTTCAGTGTTTCAATTGCAACAGATTTAGCCACATGGATACATATTGTCGTAAGCCCCGCTGTGATAGCCACAGATACAATACAAACCAGACGAATCATGCAAACAATGCCTGACACGCGTTCGTGTTAAACAGCAGCCCTATTACAACATTGGGCACAATTAAATGTAGAGTAGGAGGTAAAACAGTCAGTACACTTAGAGACACAGGAGCGAACATTTGTGGTATTAGAAACATATATGTAAAACCCAACCAGTTTACAGGAGAAATGTTAGATGTAGAGTGTTTTGGTGGGATAACCCACAAATGGCCGGTTGCTTTTATCGATATAGAAACGCCTTATTATTCGGGCAAAGTCTTAGCCGTAGTCTTCAAACACGGTCCATATGACCTGATTCTGGGGAATGTGAAAGGTATAGGCCTACAAAGTCCATCTGATGATCAAATCTCCGAGTGGTTAACCGCTAACCAAATCAATATAGCGCAAACCAGATCACGGGTAACTATAGAAAGCACGCTGAAAAAGCAGGCCGTTGTCGCTAAAGATGGGTCGAAGACCCAACGTTCTGACCGCCCTACCGAGGTGTTAGAAAAGTACAACGAAAAGCATGACTCTATGTGGGATCCGACCGAATTCCAAAGGGAACATACCAATGACCCGAGCCTTGTCAAAATTTTTAAATTAGCAAGTAAAATCTACAAAACGAAATCCAAAATGACCGAACACTCATTTGCCTTAAAGAACAATACACTAATCCAAAAATTTAAAGACAGACATAAAGAATACACCCAGCTGGTAGCCCCGTTTAAGTACCGACCAGTCATATTGAGACGAGGTCATGATTTATCTCTCACCGGCCACATGGGCAGAAGAAAAACAAAGCAGCGGATACAAACATCGTTTTATTGGCCAGGAATGGACAAAGATATCTCTAAATAAATACAGTCATTTCCCCCACTGCATGACCCTTCGAAAAGGTTGCTGTAGATATCGTTGGCCCACTAAGCCCTACATCACACAGAGGAAACAGATTTATCCTAACTATTGTTGATTTAGCGACGAGGTGGCCTGAATCCTACCCCCTGAAACACACTACCTCTGAAGATATTGCTAGCTGCCTACTTCAATTCTTCTCCAGAACAGGCTTTCCTGACACGATACTTTCAGATAGAGGTCCTCAATTCACATCGGAGATAACTTGTCAACTTTCTTGTTTGTTGGGTATTAAGCAGAATTTTAATTCCCCGTACCACCCTCAGTTTTTGAACGGCTAAATGGAACGATTAAATACATGATAAGGAAAATCCCAAAAGAAGACTTGGGTAATTGGGACTTGTTTACTTTTTGCCTATAGAGAGCTACCACATTCAGCCACCGGGTTTTCACAGAATTAACAAAAACCAAAGGCCCTTGTATGGGTAAGGCTGTTCATTGGACCAAAGAATGTGACGACACCTTGAAATATGTCAATGCGTGTTTTGAGCAACAGCCAATCCTTAGACTTCCTGATATCAACAAGCCGTTTACACTGACCACGGACGCATCGTCTCGTGGCCTAGGGGCTTGTCTGATGCAGGAAACTGACGGAAAACTCCATCCGGTACTATACATACGTAGAAAACTATCTCCTGCAGAAAAAAAAGTATGCAGTTATAGAAAAAGAATGTTTGGCAATAGTTTGGGCTGTAAATAAGTTATCAAAGTACCTGTTAGGAGCCCCCTTTACTTTAATGACCGACCACTCACCCCTAGTTACACTGGATAGGAAAAAAATAAGTAATGCCAAATTAACAAGGTGGTCATTAATACTGCAGGATTTTGTTTTCAACATAGTGTATATTCCCGGCGCGCAAAATAAAATAGCAGATACGCTTTCCAGGTCTTGACGCGTCCAAGAAGTAGGTAGTATTCGTCTCTCGTAGTGAACTGTGAGCCCCACTTGCTGTTGATAACAAGCACGCAAACACTTCAAATCATGATTGTTTTTCCACCCACCCCCTTACCCCTGTAGCACTAAACTGTCCTTGTAAAGGAAAGGGTACATGTCTCTATTTTATTCTAGTATCCCACATGCATCTATACCTACAATTAACTAGTGTATTATGTACAATTTGAATTTTCAGCTGTGTCCCGTTGCTATGGGTCGAGAGCACATGTCAGTGTCAAGAGTTGAAACTTATAGCCCCACGTGTGAGAGTCAGACAATGGGTCCCATCCAGTCCCATCGTTGTTGGAAAATTGACCGTTGTTCTCGGCCAACCCCAAGCCAACTGGTCGCTGTTTCTTTTTGTACTTTTTTCTCTCTCCTTCTTTGTGTCTTACTTGCTATCGTAACTTTCCCCATCTTCATTTTATTATCTTGATTTGTTCCATTTTTTATTATTGTTTTTTTGTATTGGTTTACTACTTACCACTATGCCATTGTACCCCAAACTATCTCTATGATAATGTGATTAAATTAAATGTCCTGTTAAAGGCCTATGCCATAGAGCTGAATGCTATTATATCAGTTGTATTGTTGTATGTGATGGAGAGTGTGATCAGGTTGTGAGCGTCGCTGGCTTTGCCAGCTTGTCAGACGAAGGAGGAAATGTTATAACTGGGATTAGCATAGGATAGAAAACTGGGATAGAATATTGTTCAAATCTTAATAGTATTTATGTCCACACTATTATATTGTTTAATTGTAGATTAGATAGATCATAATAGCTGTAATAGGAATAGTCCTAGGTGTGTTTGATTGAACGTCCCCTTACTAGATACAAGTCTGAATAGCCTGTAGTTGTCCAAGTCGTAAAAAGTTCGAGTTAATGCATGCACAGGTCAGGCGCCCCGCCCCTCGCGGGACTGCTGGGCTTAGGCAGGGTTTGGGATACCTTAGGGTGAAGTTGGGGCCGTGTGAATGAATTAAGTTAGTTGAATGCTAGACTTGTTATCGTGTGGAAGTGTGTGTCTTGTGCTCCGTGCTATCTAGGTTCTAGACCTAGATCTAGATCTAATCTAGAGTTACGGCAAAAACTAAAATCTAGACTCAACGAAAATTCTACATCTAAAATCTAGAACTAGAATATATATACTAAACTAGTTCAGGCTTTAATTTTAAAAATATAAATCTTTGTTTAGCTATCGAATTGGCTAATTTGGGATATAGGCCCCTAATTAAATTAAAATAATAGGACTTATTCGCGTAACTGATTTCTGACTTTGCAGTACATTATAGGACTAATTCTACATTGGTTATCTAGTGCCAATATAGCTAAGATAGTGTAATAATGTAATAGCTACCATGCGGGTGGTATGATTTCAGTGTTTCTTCCAGACTTTTTTCTCCGGGGGGGCACTTGAATTCTTCGGGGGGGCGGTAGACTTTCTTCGGGGGGGCGGACACTGTTAAAAGTATATATTTTCTATATAAATTATATAAATTTCATTTCGTTCGGGGGGGGCGGTAAAAATTTTTCGGGGGGGCTTCGCCCCCCCGAAGAGATGCCTGGAAGAAACTCTGTATGATTTCGAGACACATCACGAAAAAGTTAATTTTTTTAACGTGAATGATGAAGTTGCCTATCGGGACCTCGCGGACACAGGGCATGTGAAGTAGAGTTTACCTGTTTCTTTGTCCTTAGCAGATGAAGGGATTGTGTGGTCAGAGACTTACTCGGTCGGAATCCTTTTTTAAAAATATAAAAACATGTTGTCTGAGACTTGGCGAGACACTGGGCAGGTGAAGTAGAGGTGAGTAGGTCAGCTGTGAAGGGATATAAAGGGGTAGTGTGATCAGACCCATGCTCAGCCAAAATCAGTGTTTTTAAAAGATAAAAACGTCTTTTTGAATGTGGGGTCTGGTTATTTTGTGATGATAAGTGACAGGTTTGATGTCATTTATAGATGACATCGAAACCCACAGTTATCTAATTAGATAACGGGTAGTTTAGTATAGTATAACATTGTTTGAAAAATATTTTTTTAAAAAAGAAACACGCTTGAAAATTAAACCAATGACGTAGTCTTTGTTTACTTTTTTTACTTTCTCGTATATACGAAGTATAAAGAATATCTTGTAATTGTGCAAAAAAAAAATCTTTAGTCTGAAAAACATAGTTTTGCAATTTTGTCCGTATGTCTGTGTACGTGTATGTTTGTGTGTATATGTGTATGTATTTGTGTGTGTGTGTGTCTGTGTGTATGTCTGTGTGTCTGTAAACACGATAACTTGAGTACCGTACAGAATTTTTCCGAAGATAATACCTATTGTATAGTGACCCCTGCGGGTAATTCTACGACCTCAGGAGTTATGATTGGGTTTGTACATCCAGATTTTTGAATTTTTTACAAAAACAGTACTATGTTAATATAAGGAATTATGGCCTAGGGTCAGTTAAAACATTGTTTCGGAATTTTCCCGAGGGTAGCACAATATTTTTCCTGACCCCCTGGGTCAGATGTACATGTCCAAGAATTTTCAAAGGGTTCCTACGTGGGAAATGTTTTTCGATATATAGCTCATATTATATCGATAACGATATAATATGCAATATAATATGTTCTATGCAAAAAATGAGCCAGACGTACAGAGCCAAAGTTCCAAACCAAAGTTTTGAAAATAGTCAAGGTTTTTTGCACAAAATTAACAATGTTTATATAGCTAAAATTCGGACCGGTCAGTTCGGGCAGATGAGGCTCGTTAGCTGGGGACAGCTACTCTTCTAGGAGAGACAACTCCAAAATTAAACAACTGCTGCCTTGTAGTTTGTTCTTGGTTGGACATAGGCTATGGCAGCAAATCCAAAAAGAAAATCAGGCTGAAATCGGAGTCAATGGCCTCAATGGCGCATAAGCAGTTGACACGTATCCTTAATTGTGATGGAGGCCTGGTCGAGTCGGCAAAAAGCTCATGGTTGATACATTCGAAAAAATTTCGAGTTCAAACCCTCTGGCACATAGGGCTTGATCCATTCCAACACTAAAAATTAAGAACGAAGAAGAAGAAGAAGAAGAAGGACCGGTCAGTTCTAAAGCACTTCCGAAATTTTCCCGAATATATCAATATTTTTTGTCAACCCCTAGGGTCGGTCTACGGACTCAAGAGTTATAAAGAGGTGTGTACGTAGGAAAGTTTTTTTTTATATATAGCTCACATAAGCTGCCGGTCAGTCGAGGTCAGTTTTGACCACGTCCTCGTGAACTTGTTGTCCAACCGGCACCGGTCCCCGTGTTAAATCGCCCCAAGGCAGAAGCCATCAAATTTGAAGCGCCTGCGGCGCCGGGAAGCGCCCTGTCGGGCACCTGGCCTCTTTGCTTAAATGATATAACGATTTAGCTTCTTTATTTATATTTGATGTTTGACTTTCACAGGGTCTCAAAATATGCAATAAGTCATACAATGTTTATATAATCCTAGTATTTTCATGTAAGCCTCTTGATATAAATATAAATAGATATTTTGAAGAAAATCATGTAGGCCCATCCCAAACTTCAAATCTAATATAGGCTTACATATTTCATTACAACTATCATGATCATGATTCAATGCCGCCAGGCCCCGCAATGCGGGGGGGGGGGGGGGGGGGGGGCACGCGTTAAGGGGGCCCACGGCCGACCATAATCAATTTTTTTAATAGTTAAAAACAAATAATTTTCTTGCATTTTTGACTCGATGGTTGTTTATAAAAAGAATACTGCAGCTGCAGTTGGGTTATCTTAATTATATAGAAACCATCCCACGCTCTTGTATATTCTTTATCCCTTTGTTTTTAAACCATTGTGAAAGCCGAGTCCTCCATCTCCTACAATCAAACACACGCTGTAGTAGGAAAAAAATTTGAAAAAAAAAATCCATCGCGAGAGAGACCACTTCCATTACTTATTTCCCTTTTTTAAATTGTCAAATAGAATGCTCATAAGCTCCTTTTAATATATTTGATCTAAACAAATTAAACAGCAATTACTTCTTTTAATTATTATTTAAAAATGAATACATGCTAAAGAATGACATAGTACAAAAAGTAAATAAATTCAGAATTAATAATATAAATACAAAAAAATATATAAATAAACATAACACGTGAAACGATTACACATATAAAGCTTTCATGTTTCATATTCTTTTGACCGGCTCGGTGATGGGAATTATTAAGGCAGGCATAACATAAAAAGGAGGTTTTCTAAACAGACTAATGCACTCACACACATGACATGTGGTTATAATTAGTTTTAATTGAAAACAAAAACATTTTTTTTTCAAAACCTGCTCAGGTTAGAAATGAGTATCTTATTTTCGAATTTATATATATATATATATATATATATATATATATATATATATATATATATATATATATATATGTAACTAGGGTAGTTTGATGCAACTGATAACGATCATAAAGCCACGGCGTATTTTGGGAAGGATACGACAAGCCGCTGTCAACTTTGACATGACTTGGCTGACGTAACAGTGCAGGTGTTCTATTAATCGGACTGATAACAAGTCTAATAAAGACTGGTACGAGACAACTGCGTAGTAATCGGAAGGCGAGATATTCGGATTGAACATAACTATGATAGAACCGAATACGATTACGGATACGAGGGGATATATAGGAAAGTATGAGTTGGAGGCTAGAACAGTTGGAGGCAGAACGTGGTTGAGGCTGGGCTAAGTTGGAGTCAGTATCAAGTTGGTTACTGAACGGTGTAGACGTATTGTGTTAATAGGGACGATAGACATGTGCATTCTGTTATGTGAAGACTAGTGAGGACGGTTGGGGGTCAGTTGATTCATTATATTATTGTGAAGCATTTCTTTTGATTCATGTAATAAAAGGATCAATGGTAAACCTGCATCTTCGAGTATCTATATTGTGGTCGATGGTGTGTAGAATGAGTAAATACACTCGTTAACATTTGGCACTACAAGCAAATAGACTCGTTACATTTGGCGTTGTCGAGCAGAAGATGCAAATAGACTCGGTTACATTTGGCGCTGCGGGCAGGATGATTCAACTAGACCAGCCGCTTTAGGCACCCATAGTCAACCTAGTTCATAACTGTGTTTCGTGTGTGTGAATTCGGACATTCAGGAACAGTGAAAATTGAGGAACGAGGAAAAATTATTCATACATACACGGTAGGAAAGGTCTTTTTTTTTTCTACTCAAAGAATTAAAATTAGAATGTCTACTCTGGACGAGAAGCGGACCCATATTGTGGTCCTGCCCAGAGAGTCCCACATTAACAAATTTTACGGGGACGGTGATCCAACTTTAACCAACCGGTTCAGTGAAGAGGTCAAAGCGGCCTGGGCCTCGAGATACATGTCACCAGAGGAAAGATTAAGACTGCTGATGGGCAGTATAGGGGAGACGGTTAGGGCAGAGGTCAAATGCCACGATAAAACCATCCAATCAGATCCAGATAAGGTGCTGGATCTAATTATGGAGACCTTTGGGGAGAGACGGTCGGGATCGCAACTGCTATCGGGGTTCGTAGGCTTAAAGCAGAGAATGGCGGAGAGTGTGATGGAGTATTCACACCGAATGAACAGGGCCTTTGATTCGGTAAAGGGCAAAACACCTGACATTGATGTGCGCCTACTGAGGGACCATTTCATCGAGGGGCTAGCAACCCCGATCTTAAGGAGAGAGTTGAAAGAAGAGGTCTACAAAGACCCACAGTTGACCTTCCTTCAGGTCAGGAACTCAGCGATCCGCAGGTCCGAGGATGAGGACCAATCGAACTGTTCGGTAGACAAAGTCTCTGTGCCGGAACAGAAACAATCCCCACCCACAGGGACCGGCACGATGGAAACCATGATGACTCAACTGTTGGCCCACCTGGATAAGGTTGACCAACGATTGGAGAGGTTAGAACGCAGGTCAACAGCTGAGAATCAGGGCAAAAACGGGACAAAACAGAGACAGGTTGGACAGCCGCGACCTGCCGGTCCATCGCTCCGGTGGACGGCTGACGGTCGACCAATTTGCTTGTCCTGCTCACAACCCGGACATATGGCACGGTACTGTCCGGTGAAACGATCGCCCTCTGTAAGGCAGGTCAAGGCTACAGAGCGGCGAGGTTATGGTTGGACAGCCGCGACCTGCCGGTCCATCGCTCCGGTGGACGGCTGACGGTCGACCAATTTGCTTGTCCTGCTCACAACCCGGACATATGGCACGGTACTGTCCGGTGAAACGATCGCCCTCTGTAAGGCAGGTCAAGGCTACAGAGCGGCGAGGTTATGGCGTAAGAAACAAAATGGGACAAACAAGGAAAGAGTCTCAAACAAGACTCGAAGAGAAATTATCAGATATTGAAAAAATGAACTGTGAAATGAACTTGAATGTTGAAAAGTTTCAAGTGAACAATTTGTTGGCTAAGAAAAATGATGATAAGGAAGAAATTGGTAGACTTAAGAATGAGATCTCAAGGTTAACCATGAAACTGGATAGGGAAAGTTCATGCAAATTAAAAGCACAGGAGAAATGTTCATCTTTAGAGTGTCTGTTATCTGAAGAAGAAGATAAAATTGCAGCTGTTAAAGAATGGAAACAGCCAACAACCACTGTAGAGGTCAGATCATTCTTGGGCTTTGCTTCCTATTATAGAAAATTTGTACCTGGTTTTGCAAAAATTGCCGCACCGTTGCATGACTTGGTAAACAAAATGACAAAGAAACACAGTAAGGAGAAAAAGAAAGGCAAAACACAACTGATAGGTGAATTATGGACTGAGGAATGCCTGAACTCGTTTAAGCTACTGAAAAAGGCTTTGACAGAGGCGCCGATATTAGGATACGCAGACTTTGACAAGCCATTTCGGCTAGAAATTGACGCCAGCTCTAAAGGTCTGGGAGCTGTGCTATCACAACAACAAGAGCAAGGTTTCAGGGTTATTGCGTATGCCAGTCGAGCTCTGAAGGAATCAGAGAAGAACATGACAAATTACAGCGCCATGAAACTAGAACTTTTGACATTAAAATGGGCTGTGACTGAAAAATTCAGGGACTATCTATTAGGTGCTAAATGTGTGGTATACACTGACAATAACCCCTTGAGTCACCTAAAGACAGCAAAGTTGGGATCCATCGAACAGCGATGGGCAGCAGAATTGGCACTCTTTGACCTAGAGATAAAATATCGCCCGGGGCGGTCCAATGGCAATGCGGACGCCTTATCAAGGAATCCTTACGAGAGACCGGGCGATGAGGAAGAAACGCTGACAGGAATATGTGAGGTCAGAGCGTCAACAGATATCCCTCACGGGGTGCAAGTGATGCAAAACGGGCAGACTGTGGTGGAGCACATATCCACAGAGCCCCGTCATATGGACATTAGTGATTTTTTTAATTGCCTTAATCATAAAGAGATACGAGATGCCCAGAGAACGGATAGTGGGTTACAGCCGCTATTGAAATACGTCCAGGAACAAAAATTCCCAAGAAGAAGGGAAAGAGAACAGTTTGGTCGGGAAACAAAGAAACTACTGAGTCAGTGGGACCGTCTCAGTATAAAGGATGGTGTTCTCATGCGGAGAATTCATGACCAAATAGACGGGACAATACACCAGGTGGTGGTGCCTGGACAATTACGAGAAGAAGTGCTAAAGTTGGCACATGACAGGGCGGGACACCTGTTTCAGGACAGGACGCACAAAATATTACGACGGCGGTGCTACTGGCCCAATATGGAGATGGAGGTCAAACGCCATTGTGAGACTTGTGTGAGGTGTCAGCATGCGAAAATGCCAGCTGTCAAAATGAGACAGCCATCAGGACACTTACTGGCGACAAAACCACTAGAGATTGTGGCTATGGACTTTACGTCGTTGGAGCAATCATCGGATGGGACGGAACATGTGTTGGTAATGACTGATGTATTCACCAAATGGACTGTTGCGGTGCCCACACGAGATCAGACTGCCAAAACAGTGGCAAAGGTCTTAATAGAACATTGGTTCATCAAATATGGCATACCAAGACAATTACACTCTGACCAAGGAAGGGCCTTCGAGTCAGAAGTAATTAACCAACTGTGCAGCCACTACGGGATCAACAAATCTAGAACAACCACATTTAATCCGAAAGGAAACGGACAGTGCGAGCGGTTCAACCGCAGCATGCATGATTTGCTGCGTACGCTAGAACCTGAACAGAAAAAACGTTGGCCTGATTTTCTCCCAGAGTTGGTATATCTATACAACTGCACCCCCCATGCCACAACCGGCTTTTCGCCACACATGTTACTGTTCGGACGGGAGGCTCGACTCCCTCTTGACTTGTTCCTAGGAAAAAAGGAGAGTATGACTGGCTCATACACCGCACTGGAATATGTGAATGAACATATGAGACGAATTAGAGAAATGTACAGGGTGGTACAGGAAAGACTAGAACATGAAGCACGGCGAAGGGAACCGCCGGTACAGACAAAGGACCCGCCACTCAAACTGAACGACAGGGTATTACTGCGTAGCCACCCGTTAGGCAGAAACAAAATCCACGACCTCTGGGGACAGGAGATATGGCAAGTCGTGGAGATGCCTAAAATAGCCGGTGGCCCCTTTAAAATAAGACCCATCAATCACACCAAACAGGATCGGTGGGCGAATATTGCTCAATTAAAGAAATATTGTCATAGTCAAGAAGAGCAGTTACACACAAAGAAACCTAAGACAATTAGGGAACCGGAAACTTACACGGAAATTCTCATACCCATCCCGGAACCATGTCACCATCAACAGCACAACAGCGATACACAAGGGGAGGATAACGGCAACAATGAGGATCCCGGTCCTCCCAGAAGCAGAGACACAGTAGAACAGCAGATAAGTGGTCCGCGGAGAAGTTTGAGAAACAGAAAGAATACGAAATTTTTCGTCAGCAACCATCAATTCTTTCATGGTCGCGCTGGTATGAGAACAGGCTGTTCAAAAAGTTATAAAAGTGAACTGGTGAAGGCACCAAACGAAAAAAGGTGGATGTGAATTCTAGAACTGCTTTGTGTCTGAGGAATATGATGAAGACACATTTGACATGTAAAATAGTGATAACTGTCAATCTTTTACGAATGTGACGACATTGACAGTGAGTGGAACAATAATTTTTTTTACGGCGGTGCTTTTGACATTGAAGGAGTGCACCTGCCAAGCGTTGTTTGTGGTTGAAAACACACAAAAAAAGGCGGGGGTGGATGTAACTAGGGTAGTTACCATACTATGGTTAACAACGTATTACAGTCTGATGCAACTGATAACGATCATAAAGCCACGGCGTATTTTGGGAAGGATACGACAAGCCGCTGTCAACTTTGACATGACTTGGCTGACGTAACAGTGCAGGAGTTCTATTAATCGGACTGATAACAAGTCTAATAAAGACTGGTACGAGACAACTGCGTAGTAATCGGAAGGCGAGATATTCGGATTGAACATAACTATGATAGAACCGAATACGATTACGGATACGAGGGGATATATAGGAAAGTATGAGTTGGAGGCTAGAACAGTTGGAGGCAGAACGTGGTTGAGGCTGGGCTAAGTTGGAGTCAGTATCAAGTTGGTTACTGAACGGTGTAGACGTATTGTGTTAATAGGGACGATAGACATGTGCATTCTGTTATGTGAAGACTAGTGAGGACGGTTGGGGGTCAGTTGATTCATTATATTATTGTGAAGCATTTCTTTTGATTCATGTAATAAAAGGATCAATGGTAAACCTGCATCTTCGAGTATCTATATTGTGGTCGATGTTGTGTAGAATGAGTAAATACACTCGTTAACATTTGGCACTACAAGCAAATAGACTCGTTACATTTGGCGTTGTCGAGCAGAAGATGCAAATAGACTCGGTTACATATATATATATATATATATATATATATATATATATATATTTATATATATATATATATATATATATTTATATATATATATATATATATATATATATATATATATATATATATATATATATATATATATATATATATATATATATATATATATATATATATATATATATATATATACAAGCTGCATACACTTGCTCTCTTAATGATGAACATTTAAATGATACGACACCATAAACGAACACCGCAGGAAAAATCCTATACCTCCCACACCCAACACCTGACCCCACATCCTTAGCATCAACATAATAATAATAATATAATATAATAAAAATTCCTGACTATATATATATATATATATATATATAATATTCAAACATAATAATAATATAATAAAAATTCCTGATTCGAGAATTAATGATATAACATTGTAATAATTGTCAATATGTTATGTTGTATTTCGAGTGAATTTCTTGCATGTTTTTAGATGTTTTTTTTATCTGGTTAATTTGGGATTTTTGAGTGTCCTTGTATTGAGTAATTTGGGTTCCTTTTGATATTATCATTTTATTATTAATAAAATGTTATCTTCACCAGTCATTTTTTATTCTCTTATACGAAGTAAATAGGAAGTATTGTTATCGGAAAAAAATTGAAATCACGATTTTAAAATAAATTAAAATTCATGAGTCGAAAAATTGTACGTATGTGTCTGTAAACACGATAACTTAAAATACCGTTTCAGTTAGGTGAAAAATTGCATATATTTGAATGACATTGAATAATTACAATGAAGTAATAGTTTACTATATATTCGATTAACGTTTTATTAGAGCAAGGAAAGTTTAAAAAATAACATTAGACTGTCTATCTTGAGTATGACTCATAATATTGTCACAAGAATTTAATTATATTAACATTAACTATACTTTTACCTATTGGGGTTTTAAATGTACTTTCACATCCAAAAAGATTTAACAACTTTTTTGATTTAATAGAAAAGGTTTTATTAAGCGTTAAGAATACAAACAAATGACAGGATACATACATTTTCTACCTTATTACACTTTATTTATTTTTTAAGATAATCTCTACTTTTAAATATATAGTTGAAATTATAGCAATGTGCAATATTCTATAACACGCATTTTTATTTCAGTTAATTTAAAAGACCAACTCACTGCACCAAAAAATAAAAGTGATTGGTGATGAATTCAAATTAATTACAAGTTTAATTCGAACTAAGGAATGTATTTATCTTTTACAGCAAATTAATTTTACAATAGCTTTTGAAAATTTGGAACTCATGGTGACGTAGATGATAAAATTAACAGAAGCAGTGAGCTGACTCCAGACGGCAAAAATAGAAAGCACGGTCATACTTGCAGTTTCCGTAATGACAAAAAATTCAATGCAAATGGTTAAGGGAAATACAAGGAGAATAAATACGATACACACAGTAAGTAACAATTTTATGGCTTTCATCTCTTTGATGGTTCTGTTCGCATTTGATGAAGTGATTTTCATTTTGTTAGAGGTTACATAAAGACGGGTTATAGTAAGCGCCGTACACAAAACTACGACAATAAGAGGTACCAAGGTGGCCAGAAAATTCATATACACATAAAACATGTCAGCAAAATCTGATCCTTGAGATAATTGAAATAGTAGCATATTTTTATGGGACAGAAAAACGGTTAAAAAGTAAAACGAATATTGATTAGCACATGAATGTATTATTACAACATACACAACTAATATAATAATAATACATTTCAATCTCCGAGGTGAACTGAGTTTCGACACGCTTAAGGGTAAATTAACAGCAAAGTGTCGCTCTACAGATATTAAAGCAACAATATGGTAGCTTAGTGTTTGAGTAAGATTCTTCATAAATTCAATCATCAATGTAATCTCTAAAACTTTATCTGTTTGAATAAATTGCACGTCTTGAGTAATGTACTCCTTGTAACCGTGTTCAAAGAGCTGGGTCAACGAAAACATGAGATCTGATAAAGCCAGTGAAAAAACAAACAGGTTGGTTGTCGAGTGTAGTCCTAGGCGGAACATAACTCCAATCGTCAGCCCATTTCCTAGAATCGCAAACGTTAGGATGAGGTACAGCAAAGGTCCGATTATTACTGATATTATTTGTTCCTTCAATTCTTCATCGAAGTTATTGGCAACAGTACTCGATACGTACAATGCAGTGTCAAGAAAAACATTTTCAGTTCTCATTTTCTTGCTGTTGTTATCTTTTTATTTTTTTTAAACACTTTAACGTATTGGGGAAATAAAATATATTTGACAGTATAGAAATGTGGGCTATTCATATGCACTTAAACGGGTTTAACAATAAAATAGATTAACAATTCATACAAGCGATAAATCTTTCTAAAACTAGGAACATAATTGTAATTTTCAATATATAGTGAACAATTAGTTCTATTGAAAGTTTAACATATTAGATAAAAAAACGATGCTATTTGTAAACACATTTAAGTATTAAAAAATAATATAGGTGTTTAATTTTATTAAAATATTTAAGTGCGTAATTTTGAAATGTAAAAAGCTTGAAAGGTCTATGTCATCAAACTACATTTTTGAAAAAAAAATTCTTTAAAATATGTCAAGCGATAGAATTATAGTTACATTATAAAAAGTTAAAGACTTTTCTAAACCACCGTTTACACTCATTTGCATATTTTTATATCGAAAATATGCCGTTGAAAAGCCTTTTAAAAGTATTTCATCAATACATATATATTAAGAAACCGCCCTCAACCTCTACTTGAAGTAAATCAGACTAGCCTCGGAGGGTAAAACAATGAAAGTTAGAACATTTTCTTTCCATGCGAAAGTACAAAGTATTGGTCTGTGGTGTCTAGCCTCGTATTTCTTTTATGTAACATATCCTATCACACAAAAACCAAGAGTCGACTAATCAAAATTAAAAATGAATGTGTTTTTTTTTAAATTAATATATAATACAACTAGTATTTTTTTGTTTGATTATGTGTATAATAAAATCATAAGTTATTTTATACTAACTACACACATGTTATAAAATATTCAATATTTTAATTTTTTTTTGCTAAAACGGTTGAAACCATTGGGAACCAGCTTTTCAAGCTTACTTGTCTTTCATTACAGTTTATATATCAGGCTAATTAGAGATGCTATTTGGAATATATTATTGTATTTTAAATTGAGAGAAAACATATCTATCTAAAATGTATATATATATATATATATATATATATATATATATATATATATATATATATATATATATATATATATATATATATATATATATATATATATATATATATATATATATATGTATATATATATATATATATATATATATATATATATATATATATATATGTATATATATATATATATATATGTATATATATATATATATATATATATATATATATATATATATATATATATATATATATATATATATATATATATATATGTATATATGTATATATGTAAAATTAAATTTTAGTAGTTAAACCTACTAAAAAATCTTGCCCTCATTGTAACGTAGATAAAAAAGTTTACTGCAGCACCCAACTGGTATATCACTGATGTGGTGACACAAATAAAAATATCTTTATTGTTTATAAAATCTGGCAAATAATAGAATTCCTGAATCAGTTTAGTTGGAACAAAAATGACGAAAAAAGACACCAATACAGTGACAACCATCCTTATCAATTTCAGATCTTTCAGTTTCTTAGAAACAGATGACGACTTAGAAGCTTTTTTTAATTTTCGAGAGATTATGGATATCTTCAACAATATCATCACCATACAACATAAAACTATCACAACAGGGATCAAAGAAGTATAGAGGAAAACATTTATGTAAAAAGAAAACAAATCGGCACGACTCTCCAGATTTTCTATTTCCAGATTATCAAATTCAAAAATGCGATTGTTAAAGTAAAAATAACCGTAACTGGTTTCAAATAAACATACAATCAATGAATACACTAGTATTAAAACAACCATTATCTTAATTCGTACTGCAGTAATTAGCTTAGAAAACTTAAAGGGAAAGCAAATTAGAATACACCTTTCCACAGCTAGCAACGCCACCTGATGAAAGCTAGCTAGAATAGCAAAGCGATGTAAGTATATCAGAATAAAGAGAAACTCTAATCTTACACTGGATATTATATCGTAACAGAACTGGGAGCAGATAAATAAGAACACAACTTGAACGCCTGTCACAGAAAACAAGAGATGCGTCCCAGCCAAAGATGCTGTAATAGTGTTGGTGGAATCTTCCAGCCCCCGGTATGTCATGTCTACTATGGTCATACAGTTGCCCAAAAATCCCAGAACAATGATCACGTTCATCAACACGACATTTGCGAAATAAAATAGTTTGTTTTGATATAATAGAATATTTGCGAATTCCGAAAAATCAAAATGTTCAGTGTAGTTCAACAATTGTTCACTTAAAATATTACCAACATCAGGTATGTCCATTTTAACTACAATTGAAAAAGTAAACCAGCTTAGATTCGTCGATATTAAGCAAATTAACAAGATGATAAAATGATTTTAAATTTCTGAGTGAAGAAAATTACTACCTGCATAAATTCGAAATTTTAAAATGAATAAAGTACATTGAAAATTTTCACGGCATCGATTATTTGGAACCAAACATTTTTGAAAACGCTTCGCAGCGATCATGAAAGTCAGATTATAAATAGTTTAACTTTATTACTCTTGACGTGTTTAAGAAACGATAATACAAAAAAATGAATACGTTTTAATTAAACGATGAATACATATTCTATATCTTCTATCCATAAAACGATAATACTACTATTGGAATATTGTTTACACATAAAAATTGCTAAAGTACTGTCGTCTCCAACCAAATAATTGATAGTTGTAGTACTTAAATTTACTGATACTTGGATTGTAACATCAGATTTATAATATAAAAAATAATACATGTTCAATAATTATAACTCAACAGATTAATTTGTATGTATGCGTGTGATATTTAGCATATCAACATTTAACATTACAACTTGTCTATTAATAATTAATTGGAAAATATAATGTTTACCAAAAAAAGTATTTTACACAGAAAAATATAATAAATTAAAAAGAATATCAATATTTAAAACGTTTTTAAAATGTTAAATTCAAAATCTAATCCTATTGGCATGAGGAAAAAAAAATTAAACGAAAGAAATGTATCTTGCATCGATGTGTGTCAGCAAGCGGAGACAGGGTAAACTATCGATTATGCGAGTCGATTCTTTGTGCTGCTGCGTCTTATTTTTTTATCACCAGTTGGATCTTACTATTCTTTACACACATTCCTAATTCAACTTTCACTGTCAATATTAGAATTTACGAAATTAATGTATATATGTTCAAGTTTATAGATATGTATATATATATATATATATATATATATATATATATATATATATATATATATATATATATATATATATATTTATATGGTTATATTTTTGCAGTTATATACATCTATTTAGCATATATTTCTCTTTCATACGTCATACCAGCGACTTCTTAAGCTGAAGAGTTGTATTTAACTGAAAGAATCTTCACTATCTGATTATATTTAATACACCTTTTCAATTGTAGCAGGCTATATTACAAAACATAATACGAAATAATGACGTGCAACATTTTATTTTATCTAAAACCAACATGTTACTTCTTTTTCTATAAAGAAACAACGCAAACTAGATTCCTTTTTTTATTTAATGTCCTATGATAATCATGAATCCTCTATTTTTTTAGACACTTGTGTTAATGTGTAATATAAAATTTACAAATCGCCATAGCCTCAGCAAAAAAAACTATGAAACAATAGAAATGTCAAGACAATTGTTATTGTTTTTCTTTGACTTACAAAGGAAAACTGCCGCCTCGATTGTCGTATTATTAGCATATTTAATATAAAAGTTGTCGCAGGAAACATTGCACATCACATTTGAAGAAACACACGTACGAAATAAAATGCATTAATGGTCATTCAGGGCACGCAAACTACAGTTTCAATAAAATTTTACTGCTTATGACAAGTGTCTATGAGATAGTATAGCGATGTAACGCTACCATCGTTACTGCGTATAATAAATGACATTTAGTAACAGAAAAAATCGTTAGTGTTGAATTTTATTAATATAACGCTAATGTTAAAGTCAGTAATGGGATGTGGGTCAATTCAGGATGGATTCTTTCTTTTCAGCGGTAAAGGTCAGTGTGATCTTAACTCAAGCAAAACTTGGTAAATAATGATCGCACTATGATCTCACAATCATTAGTCTGAAGCGTCAGTAGGTTGGCCGTAGTTCTTAAATTCTCTAAGGCTTTAGAACCGCACTGCTATTAGCTTTTTGAGCGAGTGTATTGATACATATTTTTCCTCTTCAATAAACAAGGTTCTGTAACTAAATCTAAACGAATGTCGTTTACCTCTACAGTGACAGATGCGTATTTTTATTTTCCAATCTTTTATTTTAAGTAAAATCTTCTTTATAGGGACTACTTTTTTTCAAATTTCTTCAAAGCTCTTACTATCATCGTTAAATTGATTATATTGAAAGTATATTCGTACATAGATTTTGATCTACGTCAGTAAAAATATTTTGTTTGTGAAAGTCTATATACTCTAAAGCTTTATCAGTCTCAAATACTTCATTAGATAACCATTTGTGCTGACAACGTTTGGTTTTATTCACATGTTCTATAGTGAAGTAAACCAGACCATTTTCCGTTGTCTATCTGCCATGTTCTTTTTACTTTCTCGTATATACGAAGTATAGAGAAAGTAATGTAATCGTGCACAAAAATCACTTGAAATTTTAACAATTTTCACCGTATTACACCTCAGTCCTTCTTCACATCCGAAGTATAGGGGACTTATTTTAATCGGGCAAAAATTATCAATCCAGATTTATCAAAATTAAAAGGTTTTATGCGTAATCCAGTCTGAAAACTGGGTTTTGCAATTCTGTCCGAATGTCTGTGTGTCTGTGTGTGTGTCTGTGTGTAAACACGATTACTTAAGTACCGTTACAGCTAGGTTGATGAAATTTCATATATAAGTATTTTATCAAAATCGTAGATCCGTATCAACTTTTGAGCGATTTCCGATAACCGAAAGTGGTACTTTTTCTACTTTGAATTTTTCAAAAGCCTATAACTTGAGTACTATTTCAGATAGATAAATGAAGTTTCACATGTGAGTAAAAGATCTAATTTTCTACCTTCTGTTAAAGTTTGAGTAATTTCCGTTGACCGGAAGTAGTAATTTACGCTATTTCCTATTTCTCAAAAAACTAATGTACATTTTTAAAGTACTAAAAATATTGCGCACTAGTATGCACTTTTTTATTTGGCGTTCACTTGGTGTGCAATTCTTATGTTTTCGAGATTTTATTCTAATTTTAAAACTTTAAGTATTTAAAATTGATTAAAAATCATGTATATAGCCCGAGTTCCCATACCCTGTTGTTTTATATAAGAACTAGGCATGCTGCCCAGCTTCGCTTAGGCTTTCGAAAACATTGAGAATTTGAATGCTTAATTAATTCGCCCGAGGGTCGGTCTACGACCTCAAGAGTTATGAAGAGGTTCCTCCGTGGACATTTTTTTTCGATTTATAGCTCATATAAGGTACCGGTCAGTCGAGGTCAGTTTTGACCCCCTCATCGTAGACTTTTAGGCCAACCGGCCCCCGTGCTCTGTCGCCCCAAGGCAAGATCCTGCCAAATTTGAAGCGCCTGCGGCGCCGGGAAGTGCCTTATCGGACACCCGACAATCTAGATCTAGATCTAGAATCCTAATTGAATTTTTTTTTAAAGTTTAGTCCGAGCAAAATAAAAAAAAAATACATTAACCAAGTTGACTTGGTGGGTCTCGAACCCGCACCACCTGCGTGGTTTATAGTACACTAACATCTCCGCTATTTAGGCACCTTATAAAATACAGAGAATGAAAGACGTATTTTAAAATCTTAACTTACGCGAATATGCCTATTCTTTCAAATTAATTTTTTTATCCCAAATTAGCCAGTTCCAAACAAAGATTTTGTATAAATAAATGTTATGAGTTTAGGCCGGAAAAATTGTATTGTATACATTTCATAGTGTACGTAGATCTAAATCAAATTTGAATGAAATAGTTCATTTCTTTTTTATTCTAAACACGGCAGATGACGTCATTAGTAAGCAATAGTGTCGTCACAGTTTTATGCGTTCTTTTACACATTTATTAATGCTTTTCCGGTTGCATAAATAATACTGTTTCTCTACATTCGAATACACCTTTATTTTATATTTTTTCTTCTTTAAATAAAAATGTGGTTATACATTTAAAACATCTAACATATTATTTTCAACAAAAGTCCGTATAAAGTTCTCCATATATCGCTGCCGTTTCTGACGTGATGTCCGGCGAAAATTTTTTGCGGACAGAGAGAGAGAGAGAGAGAGAGATGTGCGAACGTGGACCATTATATATAGTATAAGAATATTCGAGAAAGTTTAGGGGAGATCACTCCCGGTTTATTTTTATCTTTAAACATAACTTAAATGTTGAAAAATAAACATCGTTTACTTAAACATTCAGTACTTTAAATAATAATCAAAAATTTATACGAAGCCAATTATTTCATTTTTATCTTGATAATTTGTATCATGATCAGTGGCGGAACTAGAAAAAAGGGTCAGCCGCAAAAAAATGTTTGGGGCCCCTATATATATATATATATATATATATATATATATATATATATATATATATATATATATATATATATATATATATATATATATATATATATATATATATATATATATATATATATATATACATATCTATATATATATATATATATATATATATACATATATATATATATATATATACATACATATATATGCATACATATATATATATATATATATATATATATATATATATATATATATATATATATATATATATATATATATATATATATACATATATATATATATATATATATATATATATATATATATATATACATATATATATATATATTATGTATATATATCTCACAGCAAAATTTTAAAAGTGTATTGGGTAATTTTAGTTGATCTGAACATTTTTTTTATTGAGTGTCATGGTTTTGTTTACTATGTTTAATATTGTTTATAGGCCTATATAATAATTGTAAGAAATGTTTGCCGTATAAATTTGCCATATTGTACTAAGCATTTTAAAATTAAGCTTACTAATATAGTATGCGAAGATTAAAGAATACATGTAGCACCATTAATCTACAAGATCGTTGATTGAATGTAATGATAAAACGAGTTCTTGGTTTTTCAATGCTTTAAAATGAAAGGGTGGTCGGTTTATATCGCTCTTTATTTTTATGAACAGAAATTAGGTAAGAATTTTTAAAAAAAACTACGTTTGTTTTCCTCCAATCTAAGAACATATATTTTTTTTGTTTAAAAAGTCACAAATTATTATTTTTTTGTAAGGGATTTTGCTTTGTTTAATATGAAACCTCATCGTCTATCAGGCAAATGATTTTTTAAAGAATGAAATAAAAACTCTACAAGAATAATTTAATGAATTTACTTTTATCATTTTGCGCGATGGCTTTTAGGACTAGTGTTTACTTCAAATTACACCTGTTACTTAGGTGAAAATATTGCATACGCCTCTGTGTTACACGATCTCAAAAAATGTACGGAAGCCCAAGAAGCTTGCATGAAGAATGGGGACGATTTATTGGATATAGGCTATCCAACAAGAAAACTAATCATAGAATTCAAAGTACGGATGCTATTTTATATTAATAATTGTTCGTGGCTGTTTATTTATAGCAATATGTTCCCATGTTAGATTATTACAATATTTGTTTTTGTGCACACATAATACATGCTAAACCTGATTTATATTGTTAATTCGGCTACTTAAGTGAGCATTTTAATTTTTAAAATCTTTCTAAACGCTTAATATATTTACGATCTCTTATTCAGTAATTGTTTTTTTTCCTGTTACTTATTCAAAACAATATCAATCGATTCGTGATTTATATTTCAGTAGCAGTAGATAGGTCTTTGCATACGATATGGCTCTTATAGACAACTGTTATTTATCTCTATATATTAAATATGTTCACAATTATTGAAATATCAGCTTAAATACAAACACTTGAAATCAATAGTACGCTTCCTACCTGCCTTAGTTCTGTCTGATTAGTATTGTCGTGTAAATTTTACAAGTTTAGCTAACAATTAGTGATCGTAAAATAGTTCTACTCAATTTAATATTTTAATTGAGGAAATAACATTATTAACGTAATTTAGATACGTTTAAATTGTTTGTACTACAAATAAACTTTACCTATATTTATAAATCTAATAATAATATTACTATAGCTTTATATCGTTAGTTAATGTTTTTGCAATTGTAATATTATTTTTATTCACCATAGAACGACAGCAGACAAACAGCTAGTGATGGCCTAGGTTACGTCACTGTGGAACATATCAACCAATCAGACGCAGGGAAACACCAAGAACATACACAGGCGAACGATCCGAAGGATGTAGCGGTATAAGATTCCACAAGATCGTATGCTGTCAATGAGATTTTTGAAATGTCATAGGTTACGTGCAGAATAGGAACATTCTCAACTCGAAGTAAAATGGTTACTTTGAATTTCCAACGTTTGATTTAAATATAGATATTTTTTTATGTATGGATAGTTATGAACACAAGTGCCATGATTATTTTATAGATAAAGAATAAACATTTTACGAAAGAAAAAAAAACAGGTTTCGTTGCGTGAATGTCTTGTTAATACAAGTGATAATTGTTTAAAGATTTGTGGGCGAACTAAAACATATATGCATCGATAGTTTTGAAAACGGTATGCCATGATTATTTTATAGACTTTAAAATACCGACAGTAGCATTCTATTATTATTGTAATAAATTAAATAAACCGGGAGTGATCTCCCCTAAAACTTTCTCAAATATTCTAATATAAAACTACGAGGGATGGCAACTCAGGACATAGACAATATTTGTAATCCATTTTTAATTACTTAAACTTTTTATAATAGAATGGAATCTCGTAAAAAAAGAATTGCACACCAAGTGAACGCCTAATAAAATGTGCATAATAGTGCGCAATATTATGAGTACTTTATAATTAATTTACATGCGTTTTTTGATAAATCGGAAATAGCGTAAATTACTACTTTCGTTCAACGGAAATTACTCAAAATTAGACAGATGGTAGAGAATTAGATATTTTACTTACATGTGAAATTTCATTTATCTATCTGAAATAGTACTCAAATTATAGGCTTTTACGAAAAGTACCACTTACGTTTATCGGAAATCGCTGAAAAGCTGATCAGGATCTACGATTTTGACAAAATACTTATATATGAAATTTCATCAACCTAGCTATAACGGTACTCAATTTATCGTGTTTACACACAGACAGACAGACAGACAGACAGACAGACAGACACACAGACAAAAACACAGACATACGGGCAAGATTGCAAAATTATGTTTTTCCGTATCAGTGAGGTGTTTTTTTTTAACACAATTACAAGACTTTCTCTATACTTCGTATATACGAGAAAGTAAAAAGAAACGATCTCATTGTGATGTCTGTTGATACAGATAATAATTGTTCTTAGATGTGTGGGCAAGTGTATGACCATAGTGGAAATGACATCTAGCGGGTTAAAAACTTTTTTTTTAATACGTAACCGTGTTAAAAAAATATTTTTAGATAAAAACAGGGAGGTAATGAGAAATGAAATTTTACTTCCGGAAAATTGCACGTAGATACTACATTACAAGTACAGCTTGGAATCAGCTGTGCTACAATAGCTCCCCAAAAATAAACACGATTTGGTAATCCTAAGGTGCTACACTCATGTTTGATTTCAAAGTATCCTCCCCTAGATGGGTTAATGTCCATCTCATCCGACCCAGGTTTCGAACTCGGTCTAACAGCTTCGCGATCAATTGATATGCCAGTCATACAATCAAGTAAGCTCTGCTCTACCTGACCTTGAGTCGCCAGGTTTAGTAGGTTAACTCTACTGCAACATACTCAGACAAGACAACATATCTTCTTCTTCTTCGTTCTTAATTTTTAGTGTTAGAAGGGATCGAGCCTTATCTGCCAGAGGGTTTGAACTCGAGACTTTTTCGAATTTATCAACCTCCAACACAATTAACGATACGTGTCAACTTTTTATGCGCCATTGAGACCATTGACTCCGATTTTAGCCTGCTTTTCTTTTTGGATTTGCTTCTATAACCTTTGTCCAACCAAGAACAAACTGCGAGGCAGCAGTTGTTTGATTTTGGAGTTGTCTCTCCTAGAAGAGCGGCTGTCCCCAGCTAACGAGCCTTATCTGCCCGAGGGTTTGAACTCGAGACTTTTCGGTTTAGCAACCATGAGTTTTACCTACTCGACCACATAGACCCCCAAGACAGATTATACAATAGGTCGGCTTGCAGAAAGTAACATTCATTTGCTTGTATACCATTTAAATATTTTAACATATTTTAATTCTGAGTTTTATTTTCTTCACAAAGTCTGTGTGATAAATTAATTAGGAAAGTTTTTCATCCCAGGTCTAACCAGTGATTTTGTTCAAACTTTCCGGACAATTTATATATATATATATATATATATATATATATATATATATATATATATATATATATATATATATATATATATATATATATATAAATATATATATATATATATATATATATATATATATATACAGGGGCGTAGCGAGGGGGGGGCGGGGGTTGCAAAACATATAGAGAAAAACTTGAGGGTGGGGGGTGCAAATTGAAAGTTTGAGGGGGGGGGGGTGTGCAAATCGAAAACTTGAGGGGTGGGGGTGCAAATCGAAAATTTGAAAGTTTGTCCCCGGGAAGGGTCGCTGCGCCTCTGGGGGGGGGGATGACACCATTAAGTGCCGCACCGCGTAACACCCGTCCTCGCTACGCCACTGTGTAAATATGCGAAATAGAATGAGGTATAGTTTCTATGTTTTCTCAAGTGAAGAGAAAATAATTGTGATTGTGCTGATTAAGAAAAAAATTAAGACGAGTCATACATTTATCTAGTTTGTCCCTTGAAAAGGGATCCAAAATTTTTCTGCATGATTTTTTTATCAATCTATGAATTCCAGAGTATCTCTCTGTACTTAATAAATGTTTGTTAGATCTATTGTGTTTTTTTTATAACTATATTAATATTTTATGCTATTATAAATTAAAAATTAATATTATTAAACAAAAAATTAGTTTAACAAAATAGCACTATAACAATTACAAACTATAATTGATTCAATATTTGAATTAAATACATATGGGAGGTAACCTATTCAATAAGACAAAAGCGAAATCAAGGTCTGCTATTATATGAACCATTAATTTAAGCCTCTGCCTGTGTATTTTTTTCTAAGCCTTTTATTTTTCGAAATTTTCAACGACTAATACAGATGTAAATTTACACCACGTGCATTTGTGTAAAACGCAGTCTTGTTTTCCGCAGTCACACAATGTTAAAGTGCTGCTAAACTTGTTCATTGTAGAATAGGGAGATTTCTAAAAAATTAATTAAAGCTATTAAAAAAAGAAACATGAAAATAGTTTCGTTGATATTAATGTACTTACACCTTTCCTGTTATATTTTGTCTGAAATAATTTGTCACTACACGTTTTCTTTAGTTTTAGTTAGTTAATAAACTTTTTGTCATTGATTAATAACTTGCATCCGTAGTTTTCTTTATTTATTGTTTTTCCCTTAAATTACGTTATGTAAGGTAAAGTATTGCCTTGCTGAACACGACATGAAATCAACATAGTGTGTACACTACATACATTTACAAAGCCACTTACATAAGTTAGCTCGTATCATATATGTTATATTAAGTCACAGATAACAGACATGAACACCAATTGTTTATTTTATTATCAAATCTTACAGTTCTTTATTATTGTTAATTTGTGTAAAGTCGTAATAATAAAAGGTATTTCTCAATAAAGGCAAAACTAAAAATAGCATAAAACTAGTCCGTTAGGATTTAAAATACAACAACGATTTAAACACTTTATATCTAATTTTAGAAAAAAAAATTAAAAATATATATAAAAAATGAAATTAAAACTGCATTTCGTATAATAGGAACGAAACTATATATTTAAAGTTGAAGAGTATAAAATCGATTCTTATTCTCGTTGTTTTTACTATTAAATTTACATTACCTCCCTGTAGTTTTTTTTTCACGCCTAGTCAAAAGACAGGGAGATAACAGAATGACAGATAACTTATTTTCCGCCAGCGTAAGATATGTGCAATCAAACTATACATTGCATACATTTACCAATCCATTTAGCCTGCAAGCTAGTCCCTTGCATTTTCTGTTTTCGTAAGCTTATCTATTTATTGCACTGTTGTTGCCATCCCCATCTAAGAATATTCGATAACTTTTAGGGGAAATCACTCCCGCTTTATTGGTATTCATGAGGTGGTTTGTACTTTTCACTTCTAAAGTAATATTTTCTTGCCAAAGTACATCATTAGATGTATAAATTTCAGCTATAATGTCTATCAGTAACTATTATTATAGCCACTCTTGATCTATTTGATGATTGTTTAAATTTTGAGAACTGTCCCTCCCTAGATTAGTAGATAAAGAATTAACCTTGTAAAATAAGACACATAAGTTTGTTTTTCCACTATATGTTATGATTTTCAATTTAGAATATTTTAAATTAATATATAATTAACTATTTAAAAAATCCGGATTGTTCAGTACTTGAATTCAATATTGGTAGCGAAAATTAAGTCGTTGATATTATTTTACTTATACCTTTCCTTTTATATTTTGTCTATATTAATTGTCTTTGCACGTTTTCTTTAGTTTTAGTTAGTTAATAAACATTATTGCCATTCATTGGTAACTTGCACACGTAGTTATATTTATATATAAATATATAGCGCTAACCAGAAAATCTATGAGTTCACCCAGCTGTAATGTATGCCTGCATTACGTTACGGAAATGAAGACAGAGGTGCATAGTGTTGTCCGTAGTATATTGAGGTCATTGAAACAGATAAACTCTACTTCATCTGCCCTTTCAGACGTGGGCAAAAACGGGAAAAGCTAACGAAATCAAAACTAGTCCATGCTAGTTGTGTGTAGTATCTTGGGTTATTAAGTTAATGTCTTTGTAATCTATTGTTTGTGTATTAGTGTTCTAGTGTTACTTATTTCCTTTAAGTGTAATGTAGTTGGTTCATATGAGTTGTTTATTATTGTTTAACTACCATGAGACTACCTATTTGACTTGGTAACGCTCACTATCTCCCAGTCATAAGACATTACTGCATTTGACTCGGAGATTAGAGGGTTATCTAGTCAAATAAAAAGTCAACGGTCGATCACAAATAGATGACTTCGACAAATACTTAAGTTAGGATGGCCAAACAAAATGTCCAACAATGTCCAGTGACAAGCCACAAAGCAACAGCCGATTGACAGAGATTGTAAAGTCAGCAAATGGGGATAGATCGGGCACGGTCTTAGAAAGACGTAAATAATCTAACTGCTACTGTGGAACAACATCAAAGGTAATATATATCTGTAGGTTGTCCCCGTTGTTTGTAGAACATTGGTAATCTTACATACCCTATATTGACGTTTTTATTTTATTGTCCCTTTTTAAAAGGGATCCAAAATTTTCTTTTTAGAGTAAATACGACAGCTCAGAATAAATGTAATTGCTCAGTAGTGGCCAAACTTAATTTAACAAAAACCTAGTGTGTTTATCTTTAAATTAAATTAACTACTTAAAATGCAGTATCAAATATTAGCCTTTAGAGTAAATCTTCAGCTAAATCTATTAAAATGCTTTGTCAAAGGGTAATAAATAAATTTTTGATTTTAGGTTTAGATGTGTATTATTAAGATCTTTATTTTCATTCATTTTGACTCTTTAATTTGCTATTATCTCCCCTAAATATTTTCCCCAGCCTAACCAAATTATTTACTGTAAATATTTTCCAAACCACTTATGGTGTGGACCTGAGTAGTATATAGTGGAGCGGCTTGGGGGGGGGGGATTAGTGGCGTCTGTTTTTGGAGAAATAAAATAAAAATTGGAAACAAATTCTAACACAAATTGCAAGCTTCAATTTGTCATCAAGTAAATGTCCATAGAAAATTTGAAAAAAATATTAATTTTTAATCTACTGGCCAGGAGAGAATAAGGCGATATTTATGTACACCTGTTGCTTACCTAACTATGACAGAAATATAAAATGAAAAGACATAATTTTGTTCTTAATATTATTATAGCCACCTTTGAACTCGTTGAATAATTTCAAAATTTAGATATCAATTCTCCCAAAGGGCAGTGTATAGAGCCAGGGGCGTAGCGAGGGGGGGGGGCGGGGGTGCGGACCGCACCGGGTGACACCATTTAGGGGGGGTGACACCAAGGCAAAAAATAGCAAAATATATATAGAAAAACTTGAGGGGGGTGCAAATCGAAAGTTTGAGGGGGGAGGGGGTGCAAATCGAAAACTTGAGGGGGGGGGTGCAAATCGAAAGTTTGAGGGGGGTGCAAATCGAAAACTTGAAAGCTTGTCCCCGGGAAGGGTCGCTACTCCTCTGGGGGGGGGGGGGGGGGGGGTGACACCATTGAGTGCCGCACCGGGTGACACCCGACCTCGCTACGCCACTGTATATATATATACCTATTTTTAATCGAATGACGAGAATAAAGCGTTACAATTAACCTAAGCATTACAACATTTTAATAAACCGGGAGCGATCTCCCATAAACATTCTCAAAAATTCTTATATAACTTGGAATTGAATATAGACATGATTTTTAATTACTTAAACTTTTAAAAATATAATAGAATCTCATAGAAAAACGAATTGCGCACCAAGCAAACGCCAAAACAAAATGTGCATAACAGTGCGAAATATTATTAGTACGTTATGAATTTACAAGCGTTTTCTGAGAAATCGGAAATAGCGTAAGTTAGTACTTCCGGTCAACGGAAATTACTCAATATTTGATATAAGGTAGAGATTTAGATCTTTTACTTACATGTGAAATTTTATCTATCCTAAAAAGTACTCAAGTTATAGGCTTTTGAAAAATACAAAGTAAAAAAAGTGCCAGTTCCGGTTATCGAAAATCGCTCAAAAGTTGATACGGATCTACGATTTTGATAAAATACTTATATATGAGATTTCATCAACCTAGCTGTAACGGTACTCAAGTTATCGTGTTTACACACAGACAGACAGACACACACACACACACACACACACACTGACATACGGACAAGATTGCAAAAATATGTTTTTCCGTATCAGTAAAATGCACAAAAAATAATAACGTAAAAATGTAAAAAGAAAAGCTATGATCGCTTACGAGCTGTTTTAAATATTTTAGCGCACAAAAATGTCTTAAAGAATGCAAGTGTGTGTATATATATATATATATATATATATATATATATATATATATATATATATATATATATATATATTTAAAAGCATTTACAATCCTAAAATCAACAGATTTTTTTTATTTGTTTCAATTTAGTTCCCATACATTCTCCCACACTAAGTGTTTCTTCCATACTTTTTATTCGGGGGTGGGGGGAGAGTGTGCTGGGGGGGGTGGCCCTAACGTTTTAGGGAGAGACTGGGTCGAATAGATGTCTGGAAGAAACTCTGCCCACTCTTCTAAATTTCAAATTCCAAACACATTTTTATTTTTTTCAAGTTGCGCACGATGCAAACATGGTGTTGCACTATTTAGCACCGTCGATGAAAGGAACTTACGTACGCTGTATCAACACAGCAAGCAGCTTCGTCGATTTCATGTTCATCCTATTGAGTTTGATATTTTAGTTTTCATCATGTATTTTTTCATCATGCTACTTCTAATATCCTACTCAGGTAAGACTTGTATATATTACTTTAAATTAACAGTAATATCAGCTAATGTTTATTAGATGCATTATAAAATAAAGTATTGTAAACCGTAGTTTACTTCACCGTTGAAATAAAAATAGTGTTCTAAATTAATGTTTTAAATTCATTTAAAAATAAATTAACCAAATTAGCAACATTTAATAGATATTTATAGATCTATATCTATTTATAACCATTGAAGTCAGCTGAAGTAATTGTGTTCTTTTTTTAACAAAAAAAAACTTTCTGAAGAATTTCAACAGTTTGTAAACATGATAACTTATAATGTAAAAAAATAAATAAAACGATTGTTTGATAGCAGCAATAATGATCAAATTCACTAAACAATATTACAAGGTAAAATGAATAGCAACATATTATTTACATGCAACTAACATCAATCTATTTAAATGTGTAAGCGTTCAGTGTTAACAATAGATGGTCCCAAATAAAATAAGGTTTGCAGTACCTGCGGTGAATTCAGGAAGGGAGTAAAAGACTCTACTGTATTTTTCTAATGTGTATTAATTATTTTACTGCTTCGGGGTCGGGTGGGGGTCTATAATTTCGTGACGGTGTGTGATGAGGGAGATGGGGGGGGGGGGGAGGGGTTCAGATGGTGCGACGTCACACTTTTGCCTTTAAAAAAAAGCAATGCTAGAAAAGAAATTTTAGACGTTATTTTGCGTTTTTGATAACTGTTTTAATACATCGTAAAAGGAATTGATTAACATACTCTATTTCGACAGAGTTCAGACAAGATTTTGGAAAAATATCGATGTTTAAAAAAAAATACAACTGCAATTTTGATGGGGGTTGTAGGCTGAGGTGTGACGTCATTTAGGGGGGGGTCTGGCTTTTTGTGACGATGTGTGACGGAGGAAGGGGGGGGGGGGGGGGGGAGGCCAAAATCGTCAAAAAAGCGCGAAGTCTTTTATAGATGACCCCTTCACCTTTCCGGAGTAATGACTTTGAGATTAAAAGTTAAAAGTAAAGTCCCCTTTCAAACCTGACGGTCTATAGCACAAGCGAAATAGATTTCACTTGTTTCTGTGACCTCGACATATGAAGAGATATTGTGGTCAGCACTATGCCCAGCCGCCTTTACATTCCCTAACGAGAATTAGGTACCCATCAGAGTTGGGTGGACTTAGGGACGGTCTACTGATTTGAACCCGGATTCGAACTCAAGACTTACGGGTTTGCAGTCCAGCTCTCGACCACTAGACCACTCGGTCCTATGACTTTGAGATTACCCTGCTAAAACATTTCTTTGATTTAAGAAAAAAAAAGAATACGGATAGCATTACGATTAGCAATAATTATTATTCCGGAAAGTTTCAGCGTTACAAATGTAAAAAAAAAAAAACATCAGTGCAACTGTAACACCATCAATGAATATAGGTCTACTGCACAGAGGCGTAGCGACCCTTCCCGGCGCCAGGGGACAAACTTTCAATTTGGCTCCCCCCCCCCCCTCGGGAGCAAATTTTCAGTTCGCACCCCCCCCCCCATTTCAAATTTTCGATTGGCAGCCCCCCCCCCCCCCCCCCTCCCTCTTTCAACTTTCGATTTGCATCCCCCTCCTCAAACTGCAAAAATGCAGCAAAAATGACATTTTAATTTGTTTTTACAACCCATTTTGGCGCCCACTAAGGTCGGCGCCCGGGGACATATGTCCGTCCCCCAGCCCCCCCCCCCCTCATCTCTACGCCTCTGCTTCTGCATGTACTATATTTTCTTTGTCACTCCCTGACGTATAAATAGCGTAATCAATGTTTATATATTGGTTGCGTTTGTAGGTTTTGCTAATCCCTTTTTTTAAATTGCTACTTTTATAATGTTTTTACTACTCATCGGTAAATATTAATTCTCTCTAACAATCGTTCTTGACAAAAACTATGGTTTACAGTAGATAATGTATACGAAATTCAACAAACCATTCCGAGTAAGATCAGAAATGTGATTGTCATAATGAGAACAAATAAAGATTCGAGTGGGTACTATTCTTAAGAATGTATGCATGCTGCATATGCCGTTCTTTCGTTTATAATGCTTGTATAAGTAAGATACATAAAAACGTTAACCCAAACAATAATCCAAAGATACCCCTTACCAAAATCCTACTGTTTCTCGCTTTTCAGTATCGCTATTAATAAAACATGTATCCGGCTCAGTACATTACGATTAAAGATTTATAACATGTATATTTGCTGTGATAAAAACAAAGTTTATAATCGAGCTTTTCTATTACCCGTGTTAGCGAACGCTAGAAACATAAAATCGATTCCACCAGGCTTCTGCTGACTAACCCACTGTATCGCACCACACGTCATATACGTTCTGGGTGATTTGTTAAACAGGCGGCCCAATATCTGGAGACTGGGTACATTAATCGTGACTTTCAAGTTATCAAGCTCGCTATCTACCGGTTTACACAGCTTTACAGATAACCTATTCATTACACAGCTCTGCAGATAACCTATTCATTACACAGCTCTACAGATAACATATTCATTACACAGCTCTACAGATAACCTATTCATTACACAGCTCTACAGATAACCTATTCATGACACAGCTCTACAGATAACCTATTCATGACACAGCTCTACAGATAACCTATTCATTACACAGCTCTACAGATAACCTATTCATTACACAGCTCTACAGATAACCTATTCATTACACGTTCTACAGATAACCTATTCATTACACAGCTCTACAGATAACCTATTCATTACACAGCTCTACAGATAACCTATTCATGACACAGCTCTACAGATAACCTATTCATGACACAGCTCTACAGATAACCTATTCATTACACAGCTCTACAGATAACCTATTCATTACACAGCTCTACAGATAACCTATTCATTACACGTTCTACAGATAACCTATTCATTACACAGCTCTACAGATAACCTATTCATTACACAGCTCTACAGATAACCTATTCATTACACAGCTCTACAGATAACCTATTCATGACACAGCACTACAGATAACCTATTCATTACACAGCTCTACAGATAACCTATTCATTACACAGCTCTACAGATAACCTATTCATTACACGTTCTACAGATAACCTATTCATTACACAGCTCTACAGATAACCTATTCATTACACAGCTCTACAGATACAGATAACCTATTCATTACACAGCTCTACAGATAACCTATTCATACCAGACCACACATGGGACGGTAGCGCTCAGCCGTAGAGCGCTAAAATACTAAACGAAAAGTGTCGAGTTCAAATCGAGAATGTGGCAGTAGAACGTTCCTGAGTCCACCTAGCTCCGATGGGTACTTAACTCACGTTGAAGAAAAGAAGGCGGCTGGACATAATGCTGACCACACTATGCCTTTATTTACCGCGGTCTATGAAACTGATAAACTCTACTTCATCTACCCCCTGTGTCTTAGGCACGAACATGATATATAAATTTATCAGATCATTGTAAAACTACTAAGAGTGCCGATAAGAATCATTTTCTTGGTAAAACCCGAATACACTGTAATTATATCTGGATTTCGCCTGGCGAGAAAACAGATTCGCCTAGAAAAAATGAAATACTCAGCAGGCTTATTGTATACATAGACCAGCATATAATACGTTGTCACTCAACTTCAAACATCAGGACTTTGTTCATTCTATTCGCTGTCTTCATTATATTCACGAATCTTCCACACGTTTTATAGCTCAAGAGATGTACTTTTCCCCATTACATTCATTTATATATATATATATATATATATATATATATATATATATATATATATATATATATATATATATATATATATATATATTACATTCAAAAACTTTTCTGTACGTTTTAAAGCTCAAGTTATGTTTTTTTTCTCCAATACATTCACAAATCTTCCGTACGTTTTAAAGCTCAAGAGATGTTTTTTTCTCCAATACATTCACAAATCTTCTGTACGTTTTAAAGCTCAAGAGATGTTTTTTTCTCCAATACATTCACAAATCTTCCGTACGTTTTAAAGCTCAAGAGATGTTTTTTTCTCCAATACATTCACAAATCTTCCGTACGTTTTAAAGCTCAAGAGATGTTTTTTTCTCCAATACATTCACAAATCTTCCGTACGTTTTAAAGCTCAAGGGATGTTTTTTTTCTCCAATACATTCACAAATCTTCCGTACGTTTTAAAGCTCAAGAGATGTTTTTTTCTCCAATACATTCACAAATCTTCCGTACGTTTTAAAGCACCTGAGATGTTTTTTTCTCCAATACATTCACAAATCTTCCGTACGTTTTAAAGCTCAAGAGATGTTTTTTTCTCCAATACATTCACAAATCTTCCGTACGTTTTAAAGCTCAAGAGATGTTTTTTTCTCCATTACATTCACAAATCTTCCTTACGTTTTAAAGTTTAAGAGATGTTTTTTTCTCCAATACATTCACAAATCTTCCGTACGTTTTAAAGCTCAAGAGATGTTTTTTTCTCCAATACATTCACAAATCTTCCGTACGTTTTAAAGCTCAAGAGATGTTTTTTTCTCCATTACATTCACAAATCTTCCTTACGTTTTAAAGTTTAAGAGATGTTTTTTTCTCCAATACATTCACAAATCTTCCGTACGTTTTAAAGCTCAAGAGATGTTTTTTTCTCCATTACATTCACAAATCTTCCGTACGTTTTAAAGCTCAAGAGATGTTTTTTTCTCCAATACATTCACAAATCTTCCGTACGTTTTAAAGCACCTGAGATGTTTTTTTCTCCAATACATTCACAAATCTTCCGTACGTTTTAAAGCTCAAGAGATGTTTTTTCTCCAATACATTCACAAATCTTCCGTACGTTTTAAAGCTCAAGAGATGTTTTTTTCTCCATTACATTCACAAATCTTCCTTACGTTTTAAAGTTTAAGAGATGTTTTTTTCTCCAATACATTCACAAATCTTCCGTACGTTTTAAAGCTCAAGAGATGTTTTTTTCTCCAATACATTCACAAATCTTCCGTACGTTTTAAAGCTCAAGGGATGTTTTTTTTCTCCAATACATTCACAAATCTTCCGTACGTTTTAAAGTTTAAGAGATGTTTTTTTCTCCAATACATTCACAAATCTTCCTTACGTTTTAAAGTTTAAGAGATGTTTTTTTCTCCAATACATTCACAAATCTTCCGTACGTTTTAAAGCTCAAGAGATGTTTTTTTCTCCAATACATTCACAAATCTTCCGTACGTTTTAAAGCTCAAGAGATGTTTTTTTCTCCAATACATTCACAAATCTTCCGTACGTTTTAAAGCTCAAGAGATGTTTTTTTCTCCAATACATTCACAAATCTTCCGTACGTTTTAAAGCTCAAGGGATGTTTATTTTCTCCAATACATTCACAAATCTTCCGTACGTTTTAAAGCACCTGAGATGTTTTTTTCTCCAATACATTCACAAATCTTCCGTACGTTTTAAAGCTCAAGAGATGTTTTTTTCTCAAAACATTTACAAATCTTCCGTATGTTTTAAAGCTGAAAATGTTTTTTTTCTCCATTACATTCACAAATCTTCCGTACGTTTTAAAGCTCAAGAGATGTTTTTTTCTCCATTACATTCACAAATCTTCCGTACGTTTTAAAGCTCAAAAGATGTTTTTTTCTCAAAACATTCACAAATCTTCCGTATGTTTTAAAGCTGAAAATGTTTTTTTTCTCCATTACATTCACAAATCTTCCGTACGTTTTAAAGCTCAAGAGATGTTTTTTTCTCCATTACATTCACAAATCTTCCGTACGTTTTAAAGCTCATTGATGTTTTTTCTCTAAATTACATTCACAAATATTCAATATGTTTTAAAGCTCAAGAACGGTGCCCCATGCTTGAAGAAGGACAACCCTTACAGCTAACCTATGATGACAGGTTTCCTCAAAAATCGCTTGCCTGGCAAAAGGACGATAACGTCATCAGCCACTGTGAGAATAGCACCTGCCACACAACCATGCCAGGGGTCGAGGTTACCAGAGCGTCTGGTAAAATTACATTAACGGTTCTCAAAATCAAAAGGAATAATCCAACCGACGAGGCGGAGTGGAGATGTGGTTATGATGATGAGAATTTGACAATAATTGTAGGGTCTTGCATTCTGCACATTTACGGTGCGTAACTCTTTTAATTACCTGTATTAATTAGCTAAAAATAAATGAATTCAATGCATAATTCATATATATTGCAAAGTGTAATGTAAGTGTTTATTAGGCAAAATTTGTTGATAGTATTTAAAAAAAACCATAACATTGTTTTGAGGCAATGCTAACAAAATGCTGGTTTTTGAAATCTGACAATTTAAGGTTTATAAATCTCTTTATTACTTATCTTAATTAATTATTGATACAACGGACAATTCAGATAACGTGCAATGTAAATGTCTATAAGGCATATATGTTGATAATATCAAACACAATAGTTAGCACATTACCATAAATCTATTCAAAGACTAGACCCAATCGGCCTTTGCAGTAGCCAACGCTAAGAAAAGCATATCGTTATTGAATTCAACATCAAACTCAGGTTAAACAACCGTTATTTTCTTTCTAAATTACTACCTGTAATATTTGTTATAGATTTTCAACTTTCTCGGTCAGTTATAAATGAATGTAAACAAAATAAATTTACACATTTTTTCAAATTTTTTTTTTTACAATTATAATATGTTATCTTAATTTTGTTCCTGTAATTCAATGGTACCATTGCAAAGATTTCCTTCTTTTCGAAGCACTTAATTATCTTAGCTACAGATTGATGGACGCACTTCGACAAAAAAGTATTATAGTTAAAAGTGTAGCAATGCTAAGTTAACTTCTGCAATAATATTTTTTAAATCAATCTTAACACGCCCAGTCAAGCCAGATACCCCTACGTGCATAGATACTGTCGATATGGACTATTTAGGAGCAGGCACTGTTAAACTAGTTTGTTTTGCCAAGACTGTTTACCCCATGGGATCTTGTAACTTGTTCCTAAAGCGTCCCGATGAGGTAAGACATTTATACATTACAATAACTCTTATAAAAATTGTAGGACGAAGTGGTCTAGAGGTACAGCGCTAGGCTATTTAAACGTCAGGAGGTCGAATCCCGGTTTAAGTCAATAGATCGCTCCTGATTCCACCTGACTTTGAAGTGTACCGAACTAACGTTATGGAGAGTGGCAAGACTGAACATACTATTCTCTCATAATATGCCGAGGTTACATAGACAGGTGAACTCTGATTCACTTGCCTCAAGGACCGTTAGGTTCGAAGGGGGCACTTTACAAACAGAGACTTTAGAAAACTATATACTATATCGTTACGTTTCCAATAGCCTCCCTCAAAAAATGGAGCTATTTTTTAATAATTTAAACATGCAGGAATTTTTGGTAACTGACACAGCAAAAAACTAACCTAGAGGGATAAAGGGGGGGGGGGACATGTCCAGTAACTGAAACATAGCTCAGAACATCGCAAAATACCACCTAAACATCATCAAGACTAGTAAAGAGAAAACAACATGTTATTTGTTTTTTCAAATATTAATACGAGATGGTGGTGACCATTGGTACTAATTTGCAAAATAAACAGAAACATTACACGGGGCGGATTATTGAAATTTATTTTCTAATATTAGACTTAAAATTACTTTACATAGAGACACATTGTTAAGACCTTCGTTACTACATGCACACTCGCACACACTAAACACACACACACACACACCTATATGCATATATATATATATATATATATATATATATATATATATATATATATATATATATATATATATATATATATATATATATGTATATATATATATATATATATATATATATACACATATATATATATATATATATATATATATATATATATATATATATATATATATATATATATATATATATATATATATATATATATATATATATAAATATACATATATATATATCTATATACATATATATATGAATATATACATATATATATATATCTATATACATATATATATCTATATATATATATCTATATGTATATATATATATATCTATATACATATATATATCTATATATATCTATCTATCTATCTATATATATATATATATATATATATATATATATATATATATATATATATATCTTCAATAGTATTTTTCCAAATACAGTTTTATTTCCGCTATGTCTATTTGCAGTCCACGTTCACCTACATCGAATACGCTATAATGTCCAACAGGATCGCCTCACAAAACCCATTGCTCTATACGTTCAACTGTTCCCTGACTTTGAACATCACTGCTTTCGGCGACTACAGTGTGTATGCCGAGATGTTCGCCGGGCTTCTGTCTGGCGAGCCCTCGAACCCAACCAAGCAGACAACCCCAATCAAGGAGTTCAAAATTGGTAATTTACTAATTGGGGATGGGGTGGCCTAACGGTAGAGAGCGAAGCTGCTACCCGATAGTCAAGACATCGAAACCGGGGTATTAACGTCAGTATAACTAAGGCAATCCAGCTCTGATGGGTACCTGACTCACGTTATAAAAAGTAATGGCGGATAGACATAGTGCTTACCAAACTATTAGCTCGTATGACGAGGACAATTAAATTTATGAACTCTACTTCATCTGTTCCATGTTTCTAGGTCAGGAACAGAAAAAGATGATGAATGTCCTTATTTAAAAAAAATCTCCTTTCACCGTGCCGTCTTTCTTTTCTGCCCCGAATCTTTAATCTGCGAGATGTATAATCCTGATAAAACATCGTGTTTTGACACCTTAATTGTTGTAAATATATTTTACTTTGAGTAAATGTGCATTAAATATATTCCAACTGCCAGATGTAATGGGAGAGAATTCGTTATCGAACAGGTATGTATATATATATATATATATATATATATATATATATATATATATATATATATATATATATATATATATATATATATATATATATATATATAAAGTAGGTAAAGATTATATCAAAACAGCTAATTACGTTTTGTTGATCTATAACAGAGAAACCACCCACAGCTTATTTAGCGGATGTTCCTGAAGAGTTTCGATGGTGGATCATTTACGTTGTGGTATCTGTCCTTGTTAGTCTGCTGGCCACCGTCCTGACATGGTTGAAATGTGTGGGTAAGTGAACCTTTATACATGTATTGGAGGTGTTGATTCAAAGGGAGCAGGTACAGGTAATATGTGTGAGAACTCGTTGTCGATAGTTTTAAAGTAGTTTCAGACAGGTAAGCGGAATAATAGTATAAGGCTTATACTATAAGCCACTTTTGAATATTTAATTAAAGTTTTACAACATCGCGTTTGTACATTTCTTGATATTCGCGCATTTTCTGAAAGAAATAATTTGGTAAGAGGTATTTTGGAAGTTTGTATAGAGCAATACATATATATATATATATATATATATATATATATATATATATATATATATATATATATATATATATATATATATATATATATTGTCAGTCTTGCAACACTGTAGCACTAATCGTGCTAAAAACATATTTTACAAAACTAATGTTGATTTATTATGTCTTCTTACAATTTCCCAAAACAAACAAAAAAAAACCCCAAAAAAAAACATGTTTTTTTTTATATTGTAGGAATCATCTAGAAAGAAGTAACGATGGAACAAAAAACACAGCAACCACAGTCTCTAAGGTGTTGGCAAACAGGAAAAAAATGGCAAAGACGTATTCAGTAACATCTAAACACAAATTGTCAGAGAAGAGTAAAAGCAGCATCATCGAAAGAAAAAAAATGTTTTTTATTTAAATTTTGGATCATACATTTTACAACGCTATTTTTTTATTTTTGTCACCAGTAATGTATACAAAAAGAAATTTTCCGTTAATTATTTTTACAGTTAACAAATGCAATGTTTATCATAAAAGGTTATGATAGTCCACGTTAACTTTTCTGTTTTTTTTTTCAAACTTTGCATTTAGTTGATTTAGTTTAAACATCATCATTGTGTGATGCACATGGCAAACGAATAAAAATATATTAAATATTTTTTTAATTTTTTTTTTTAAAAGCTCACAAGTTTTAAGTTGAAAGACTCAGTGTAGACTGTTATAACAAGACATTTTAGTAGGTTACAGAAAAGTTTTTTTTAGCTATCGGAAATTTAGCATTTTTTAAATTTATTGTTTTTAAAAAAAAAAAACGAATTACAAATAATAACAAATAAAGAGAGAATGCATATTAACACATGATGTTGTTATTTTTATTTTGAAGGAGTTTTTAATCCATTCCTCTTGTATTTTCGGTAGATATTTTATTAAACTTAATGGTTTTATTTCGTTTTATTACCTTTAACTTTAGTTTGAGTTTTATAAAGTGTATTCTAAATTTACTTTGATTTGATTTAGCTAGATTGAAAAAAAAAATAATTTGTTACGTTATTTCAACTTCTATTGATGTATATCTGTTGTTTTTTATCTTGAAATTTTGTTTCTTACAATGTGTTTCCGTTTAACTGAGCGTTATCTTTGTATTGCTTTTTTATGACCCACATGTTTCGCAAATGTACGTGCGGTGTTTGTTAACATATCTATACTGTTTGTCTTTTAAAAACAGAAAGGGAAGGGTGAATAGGGAAATTAATTGTTTTGTCCAGGATACTGTATAGAATCAACGTACATTCGTTAGGCCCGTGTGTTAGGAAGTTTGTGATCTCATTTCCTTGTTTTGATCCACACAACTTTTTAACTAGGAAGTTTTTCAATGCTCAACTACATCGGGTCGAACATATGCGACGCTCATGCTAGTAACAGTGGTTAAAGACAACATGATTTTTTTTTTAAATTATCGTTATTTTCAATTTAAATTAACCTTAACAGTATTTTAAAAATCAACGTCAAAGGATAAAAGAATTGATAGGATCAAGAAACTTATATTTTAATTTCATAAGTTGTTACTTGCCAATAGGTATGCCTATGCATTTTTAAAAAATACAATGTAAAGTACAATATTATTCAATAAAATGTGTAGGAACAAAGTAATACATTAATCTTTAATTTTACAGAAAAATATAATAAATGATATTAACTATATTTAATATAATGCTGTTATTTCTTGCTTCAAGAAACACATGCTATGGATATAACACGTTTTATAATATATAAGCCGCCCTTAATAGAATTGTTGGCAGTGTTAAACGTTACGGCGAATGCAGTAGTTATTTTACTTTTATTCTGCTTCCTTTATAATTTTATAATGTGTGTGGAGGGGGGGGGGGGGGGTTAGGCTATTTTCTCTTAAAGTTTAAGGCAAAACGTGTCAATCAGATATGTGCCACATGGTGTTCTGACTTTAAATTTAGCCTATTTTTTTCTGAATACGTTTCAATAGCCTTTATTCTACAAATACTATCTGCCAACTACCCGAACTTGTGGATTCTGGGTTAGAATTCATGAGCCCTTTATGACGACTTGGCCTAGCGCTAGACTGCTAACCGAAATCTTCGAGTTTGAGTCAGGGTGCAAGTTAGTAGAACGTTAAGGAGACCATACAGCCCTGATGGGTACTTAATTCACGTTAGGGAAAGTATAGGCGGCTGGGCATAGTGTTGACCAAGTCGGCATATCAATATCACTTCATATGCCGACGTCAAACAAAAGGTTAACTCTACTTCACTTGTGCAATGGACTATCAGGTTGATAATGGGAACTTTAAAATCTGAAAATAATGTTAGGTTTTTTATACGTTTTTTTTTTTATTTTTTTAAATGGCGAAGGCTATTGGTGATTCAATAGAAATACTGAATATTTTTTTCAAAGCAGAAATGTAACCTTATTCGTCACCTGTTACCCAAAGAAATCTTATTTGGTTATATTATTATAGATCTGAACTCATTAAAACACAGGTAAAAATGTTTTTCTTATACTGGTGAAATTAAAAGTATTTTCATATTCTCTTTTAGAAAGCTGCTCCCATTTTCATCGTATTTGTGTTCTATTTCTGTTAAAGTTTATATAATGTGCTTTTTTTTAACGAAATAAGGGTTGCTGGTCTCATATTCGAACCCGCAATTTGAAAAACCAGGTTGCTAGATTCCTCTCCTCCTCCAATGATTACTGCCCATGCTGATCTTCCCAACTTGGTTAAGTCTGCCAGAATCTTACACAGCCGCTTTGTACACTTTTGTGGGGAGCAGACGGTACTGACTAGGGGATAATTGCTCCAGGCGTGTAATTTCCTAGACCTAGAATTCGGATCGACAGGATAAATATTCTTTTAAAACAAGTATATATATATATATATATATATATATATATATATATATATATATATATTATCTGAACATAAAAAAATATGCAACTATTGCGTTTTGATTTCAATTACAACTACCCTATACATTTGTTTATGTACATTAAACAGCAGTCACCTGAACTAAAGCTTCACGAATATTCTTATGTAAATATAATGTTCCGGATGACCCTTCATTGGTAAGTTTGTGTCAAATTATGTTAAACGGTTGTTACAGCCACTTATAGCCTGGATGTCAGTAGGTAACAAAAGGATGGATAATGACCCATGCACAGAGGCGTAGCGACCCTTCCCGGCGCCCGAGGACAAACTTTCAATTTGGCACCCCCCTCGGGAGCAAATTTTCGACTCGCACCCCCCCCCCCCGCTCAAAAAATGCAAAAATGCAGCTAAATGACATTTTAATTTGTTTTTACAACCCATTTTGGCGCCCCCTAAGGCCGGCGCTCAAGGACATATGTACCCCCCTGCCCCCCCCCCCCCATCGCTACGCCTCTGCGCATGCGCAACCCCAATCTCTCGATTTGACGTGCAGGTACTCTAACCGGAGAGGATACTATGGTGCTGCTACAAAGCTACTACAGATGGTATGATCAGCCACAACAGAACCTTCACGACAACAGAATAACATATTTATACAAACGGTATAGTCCTCTATCCTGCGGATGTGATGAAGGACTGATGTGTAAATCGGTGAAAACTGTCGAAATATGTGATTTTTTATCACCGTTACACCAAGAAAAATTAATAGCTTACATGTTAAGGGATATGCTTTCGTCAACAGACAAAATATGGCATTTTTTAATGATCTCCACCCCTAACCTTTCATGCATTACTTTGTTTACAAGTTCGTATATTTATTTGTTTTGTTTGTTTGTTTGTATGTTTGGTTAAATTAAAGAATCGGCACTATGCGTAGATCTGTAAAATACATACTTTTGTAGAAAATAACGATTTTTTTTAACAAACTGTTAATCACAAATTGATCTAAAGACGTTAATAAATTAATTAATATATTCATTGATACACCACTTTAGTGAGAAAAGTTCAAAAGAATGACTTTACTTATAGTGACGTCTCTTGATTCATTTTCTTTTTACAACAATAATGGCAGCTTCCATCGAAAATAAATGATTAAAAAAAAATTAATACTGAACTACTATTTAAATAACTAAAAGTAAATGCATTTATTCTTATATATTTAAAGAAAGGCATTTATTGTCTCCATTTTGATGCATTATTCCATAAAAGCTTGTTATTGAAACGTTTTTTGTGCATTGGAAGTATTTTATAATTTGTTAATACTATAGATTTGCATGGCTGAAAATTGTTAGGCACCATATAAAAATGATAATGCGCGTATAATAATGCGTCAAATCGTACTTTACAGTGCCGCAAATAGTAGCCCCTACATTTTTTTTTTAGAAATTATTAACTTAGTTATAAAAAGTTTAGTCATCAAATTAAGTCAATATTGATGGAATATTGCATTGTGATCGGGCTTTGACATTGACGTGTTCGAAATTTTGCTAAGCAGCTTCCAACTATGAAAACAGACAGACATAGACATGAAATTTCATATATAAGTATTTTATCAAAATCGTAGATCCGTATCAACTTTTGAGCGATTTCCGATAACCGGAAGTGGTACTTTTCCTACATTGAATTTTTCAAAAGCCTATAACTTGAGTACTATTTCAGATAGATAAATGAAATTTCACATGTGAGTAAAAGATCTAATTCTCTACCTTCTGTTAAATTTTGAGTAATTTCCGTTGACCTGAAGTAGTAATTTACGCTACTTCCGATTTCTCAAAAAACTAATAAAAATTTTAAAAGTACTAATAATATTGCGCACTATTATGCGCTTTTTGACTTGGCGTTCACTTGGTGTGCAATTAATTTGTCTACGAGATTTTATTCTATTTTTAAAACTTTAAGTATTTAAAATGGATTAAAAATCATGTCTATAGCCCTAGTTCCCATCCCCTGTTGTTTTATATAAGAATATTCGAGAAAGTTTAGGGGAGATCACTCCCGCTTTATTTAATATTCAAACGTTGAGTATTAGAAACTTTACATCACAAATTATTTGAATTAAACATGCATTTTACTTGGAAAATATTCTTTTATAAAGTGATATATCGTTATACAATATATAGATTTTTAAAAAGTGTGCGTGAATTACTAAAAATATGATTTTTTTTTCGAATTTCGTTTGTGTTTTCTTTTCAATTTTAATAACCAAGTGTTAATTAAAAAAATATCGTAATTTTCACGAAAGCAGTTATAATTAGGCTGCAGATTTTCCAATAAAATAATTTTAATTTTAAAAGCAGAATTGGAAATGTAAAGTAAGTAATTGTTTACGTTATTAGATGGGTACATATTTCTCTAGGAGACAGTATTTGAAGTTTGTTATATGTCGCCTTTTACGTCCGTACTTTTCAATAAATGTTTTAGGTTTTACGCTTTTTAACTCTTTCTTAAAATGAGGTAAGTTCTAGCAAATATAATATTTAATATTTCAATAATATTTTTAAAAAATAAAACAATATTCAATATAAACGATTCATATTTAACTGTTAATGTAAAAATTATTTACATTATCGACTTTGTATTTTTTAATTTTTTAATGGCTGATTCTTTTAAAAAAAGTGAACGTTACTCGTTAAATGTAAAGGTTCTATCTATTTCGATCTAGATCTAGATCTAGTTAGCCTATTCTACTAAGGTTCATAAATAAATCTAAAAAGATTCAATTGAAGTGTAGGGTATTTAAATTAGAACAAAATACTAATAAGTTGTTAAATTTATAGTTGAAATATTAAAAAAACCCGCAACACAAAAGTTATGGGTTTTTTTTTGCATTAACAATCTAATACAAAAACATCTCATATGTGAGATTTTAATTATATTATTATTAAATACGTATTTTTTTTAAACATAGGATATTCTTATCTGATCAGACAAATTATTTGCTTAATTTAAGAAAGGATTCAAGCTAGCCTATGTACACGCTGCGTTAAAACTATTGCACGAACACAGGTAAGCAAATCCGTATGTCATTGCTTCAACAAAAAATGCATAATATACATTGTAACGGAAAGAAATGGCACGAACTACGTCAGTCTGTTACCGGTATGTCAAATCTTAGCGGTACGGTGGTGTTGATTTTAAGTTGATGGGGTAACAGTAGAAGTTAGATTCAGATCTGTATTAAGAACCAGACAATTTAACGTTGGACTCCTATCGATGTGACGAGGACCTTCACATTTAGTGTTGGACTCCTATCGATGTGTTGAGGACCTTCACTTTTAGTGTTGGACTCCTATCGATGTGTTGAGGACCTTCACATTTAGTGTTGGACTCCTATCGATGTGTTAAGGACCACCAAACCTGGTGTTTAACTCCTATCGATGTGTTGAGGACCTTCACATTTAGTGTTGGACTCCTAACGATGTGTTGAGGACCTTCACATTTAGTGTTGGACTCCTATCGATATGTTGAGGACCTTCACATTTAGTGTTGGACTCCTATCGATGTGTTGAGGACCTTCACATTTAGTGTTGGACTCCTATCGATGTGTTGAGGACCTTCACATTTAGTGTTGGACCATATCAATGTGTTGAGAACCACTTAACCTTGTGTTGGACTCCTATCGATGTGTTGAGGACCTTCACATTTAGTGTTGGACTCCTATCGATGTGTTGAGGACCTTCACATTTAGTGTTGGACTCCTATCGATGTGTTGAGGACCTTCACATTTAGTGTTGGACTTCTATCGATGTGTTGAGGACCTTCACATTTAGTGTTGAACTCCTATCGATGTGTTGAGGACCTTCACATTTAGTGTTGGACTCCTATCGATGTGTTTAGGACCTTCACATTTAGTGTTGGACTCCTATCGATGAGTTGAGGACCTTCACATTTAGTGTTGGACTCCTATCGATGTGTTGAGGACCTTCACATTTAGTGTTGGACTCCTATCGATGTGTTGAGGACCTTCACATTTATTGTTTGACTCCTATCGATGTGTTTAGGACCACAAATCCTGGTGTTGAACTCCTATCGATGTGTTGAGGACCTTCATATTTATTGTTTGACTCCTATCGATGTGTTGAGGACCACAAATCCTGGTGTTGAACTCTTATCGATGTGTTGAGAACCTTCACATTTATTGTTGGGCTCCTATTGATGTGTTGAGGACCTTCACATTTAGTGTTGAACTCCTATCGATGTGTTGAGGACCTTCACATTTAGTGTTGGACTCCTATCGATGTGTTGCGGACTACCAAACCTGTTGTTAAAATCCTATTGATGTGTTGAGGACCTTCACATTTAATGTTGAACTCCTATCGATGTGTTGAGGACCTTCACATTTAGTGTTGGACTCCTATCGATGTGTTGCGGACTACCAAACCTGTTGTTAAAATCCTATTGATGTGTTGAGGACCTTCACATTTAATGTTGAACTCCTATCGATGTGTTGAGGACAACCAAACCTGGTGTTGAACTCCTATTGATGTGTTGAGGACCTTCACATTTAGTGTTGGACTTCTATCGATGTGTTGAGGACCTTCACATTTAGTGTTGAACTCCTATCGATGTGTTGAGGACCTTCACATTTAGTGTTGGACTCCTATCGATGTGTTGAGGACCACAAATCCTGGTGTTGAACTCCTATCGATGTGTTGAGGACCTTTACATTTAGTGTTGGACTCCTATCGATGTGTTGAGGACCTTCACATTTCACATTTACTGTTTGACTCCTATCGATGTGTTGAGGACCACCAAACCTGGTGTTGAACTCCTATCGATGTGTTGAGGACCTTCACATTTAGTGTTGGACTTCTATCGATGTGTTGAGGACCTTCACATTTAGTGTTCAACTCCTATCGATGTGTTGAGGACCTTTACATTTAGTGTTGGACTCCTATCGATGTGTTGAGGACCTTCACATTTAGTGTTTGACTCCTATCGATGTGTTGAGGACCTTCGCATTTAGTGTTGGACACCTATCGATGTGTTGAGGACCTTCACATTTAGTATTGGACTCCTATCGATGTGTTGAGGACCTTCATATTTAGTGTTTGACTCCTATCGATGTGTTGAGGACCTTCACATTTAGTGTTGGACTCCTATCGATGTGTTGAGGACCTTCACATTTAGTGTTGGACTCCTATCGATGTGTTGAGGACATTCGCATTTAGTGTTGGACACCTATCGATATGTTGAGGACCTTCACATTTAGTATTGGACTCCTATCGATGTGTTGAGGACCTTCATATTTAGTGTTTGACTCCTATCGATGTGTTGAGGACCTTCACATTTAGTGTTGGACTCCTATCGATGTGTTGAGGACCTTCACATTTAGTGTTGGACTCCTATCGATGTGTTGAGAAGCACTTAACCTTGTGTTTGACTCCTATCGATGTGTTGAGGACCTTCACATTTAGTGTTGAACTCCTATCGATGTGTTGAGGACCTTCACATTTAGTGTTGGACTCCTATCGATGTGTTGAGGACCTTCACATTTAGTGTTGGACTTCTATCGATGTGTTGAGGACCTTAACATTTAGTGTTGAACTCCTATGGATGTGTTGAGGACCTTCACATTTAGTGTTGGACTCTTGTCGATGTATTGAGGACCTTCACAATTAGTGTTGGACTCCTATCGATGTGTTGAGTACCTTCACATTTAGTGTTGGACTGCTATCGATGTGCTAAGGACCACCAAACCTGGTGTTGAACTCCTATCGATGTGTTGAGGACCTTCACATTTTGTGTTGGACTCCTATCGATGTGTTGAGGACCTTCACATTTAGTGTTGGACTCCTATCGATGTGTTGAGGACCTTCACATTTAGTGTTGGACTCCTATCGATGTGTTGAGGACCTTCACATTTAGTGTTGGACTCCTATCGATGTGTTGAGGACCTTTACATTTAGTGTTTGACTCCTATCGATGTGTTGAGGACCTTAACATTTAGTGTTGGACTCCTATCGATGTGTTGAGGACCTTCACATTTAGTGTTGTACTCCTATCGATGTGTTGAGGACCTTCACATTTAGTGTTGGACTCCTATCGATGTGTTGAGGACCTTCGCATTTAGTGTTGGACTCCTATCGATGTGTTGAGGACCTTCACATTTAGTATTGGACTCCTATTGATGTGTTGAGGACCTTCACATTTAGTGTTTGACTCCTATCGATGTGTTGAGGACCCTCACATTTAGTGTTGGACTCCTATCGATGTGTTGAGGACCTTAACATTTAGAGTTGGACTCCTATCGATGTGTTGAGGACCTTCATATTTAGTGTTGGACCATATCGATGTGTTGAGAACCACTTAACCTTGTGTTGGACTCCTATCGATGTGTTGAGGACCTTCACATTTAGTGTTGGACTCCTATCGATGTGTTGAGGACCTTCACATTTAGTGTTGGACTTCTATCGATGTGTTGAGGACCACCAAACCTGGTGTTGAACTCCTATCGATGTGTTGAGGACCTTCACATTTAGTGTTGAACTCCTATCGATGTGTTGAGGACCTTTACATTTAGTATTGGACTCCTATCGATGTGTTGAGGACCTTCACATTTAGTGTTGGACTCCTATCGATGTGTTGAGGACCTTCACATTTAGTGTTGGACTCCTATCGATGTGTTGAGGACCACCAAACCTGGTGTTGAACTCCTATCGATGTGTTGAGGACCTTCACATTTAGTGTTGGACTCCTATCGATGTGTTGAGGACTTTCACATTTAGTGTTGGACTCCTATCGATGTGTTGAGGACCTTCACATTAAGTGTTGGACTCCTATCGATGTGTTGAGGACCTTCACATTTAGTGTTGGACTCCTATCGATGTGTTGAGGACCTTCACATTTAGTGTTGGACTCCTATCGATGTGTTGAGGACCTTTACATTTAGTGTTTGACTCCTATCGATGTGTTGAGGACCTTCACATTTAGTGTTGGACTCCTATCGATGTGTTGAGGACCTTCACATTTAGTGTTTGACTCCTATCGATGTGTTGAGGACCTTCATATTTAGTGTTGGACTCCTATCGATGTGTTGAGGACCTTCACATTTAGTGTTGGACTCCTATCGATGTGTTGAGGACCTTCACATTTAGTGTTGGACTCCTATCGATGTGTTGAGGACCTTCACGTTTAGTGTTGGACTCCTATCGATGTGTTGAGGACCTTCACATTTAGTGTTGGACTCCTATCGATGTGTTGAGGACCTTCACATTTAGTGTTGGACTCCTATCGATGTGTTGAGGACCTTCACATTTAGTGTTGGACTCCTATCGATGTGTTGAGGACCTTCACATTTAGTGTTGGACTCCTATCGATGTGTTGAGGACCTTCACATTTAGTGTTGGACTCCTATCGATGTGTTGAGGACCTTCACATTTAGTGTTGGACTCCTATCGATGTGTTGAGAAGCACTTAACCTTGTGTTTGACTCCTATCGATGTGTTGAGGACCTTCACATTTAGTGTTGAACTCCTATCGATGTGTTGAGGACCTTCACATTTAGTGTTGGACTCCTATCGATGTGTTGAGGACCTTCACATTTAGTGTTGGACTTCTATCGATGTGTTGAGGACCTTAACATTTAGTGTTGAACTCCTATGGATGTGTTGAGGACCTTCACATTTAGTGTTGGACTCCTATCGATGTGTTGAGGACCTTCACATTTAGTGTTGTACTCCTATCGATGTGTTGAGGACCTTCACATTTAGTGTTGGACTCCTATCGATGTGTTGAGGACCTTCGCATTTAGTGTTGGACTCCTATCGATGTGTTGAGGACCTTCACATTTAGTATTGGACTCCTATTGATGTGTTGAGGACCTTCACATTTAGTGTTTGACTCCTATCGATGTGTTGAGGACCCTCACATTTAGTGTTGGACTCCTATCGATGTGTTGAGGACCTTAACATTTAGAGTTGGACTCCTATCGATGTGTTGAGGACCTTCATATTTAGTGTTGGACCATATCGATGTGTTGAGAACCACTTAACCTTGTGTTGGACTCCTATCGATGTGTTGAGGACCTTCACATTTAGTGTTGGACTCCTATCGATGTGTTGAGGACCTTCACATTTAGTGTTGGACTTCTATCGATGTGTTGAGGACCACCAAACCTGGTGTTGAACTCCTATCGATGTGTTGAGGACCTTCACATTTAGTGTTGAACTCCTATCGATGTGTTGAGGACCTTTACATTTAGTATTGGACTCCTATCGATGTGTTGAGGACCTTCACATTTAGTGTTGGACTCCTATCGATGTGTTGAGGACCTTCACATTTAGTGTTGGACTCCTATCGATGTGTTGAGGACCACCAAACCTGGTGTTGAACTCCTATCGATGTGTTGAGGACCTTCACATTTAGTGTTGGACTCCTATCGATGTGTTGAGGACTTTCACATTTAGTGTTGGACTCCTATCGATGTGTTGAGGACCTTCACATTAAGTGTTGGACTCCTATCGATGTGTTGAGGACCTTCACATTTAGTGTTGGACTCCTATCGATGTGTTGAGGACCTTCACATTTAGTGTTGGACTCCTATCGATGTGTTGAGGACCTTTACATTTAGTGTTTGACTCCTATCGATGTGTTGAGGACCTTCACATTTAGTGTTGGACTCCTATCGATGTGTTGAGGACCTTCACATTTAGTGTTTGACTCCTATCGATGTGTTGAGGACCTTCATATTTAGTGTTGGACTCCTATCGATGTGTTGAGGACCTTCACATTTAGTGTTGGACTCCTATCGATGTGTTGAGGACCTTCACATTTAGTGTTGGACTCCTATCGATGTGTTGAGGACCTTCACGTTTAGTGTTGGACTCCTATCGATGTGTTGAGGACCTTCACATTTAGTGTTGGACTCCTATCGATGTGTTGAGGACCTTCACATTTAGTGTTGGACTCCTATCGATGTGTTGAGGACCTTCACATTTAGTGTTGGACTCCTATCGATGTGTTGAGGACCTTCACATTTAGTGTTGGACTCCTATCGATGTGTTGAGGACCTTCACATTTAGTGTTGGACTCCTATCGATGTGTTGAGGACCTTCACATTTAGTGTTGGACTCCTATCGATGTGTTGAGGACCTTCACATTTAGTGTTGGACTCCTATCGATGTGTTGAGGACCTTCACATTTAGTGTTGGACTCCTATCGATGTGTTGAGGACCTTCACATTTAGTGTTGGACTCCTATCGATGTGTTGAGGACCTTCACATTTAGTGTTGGACTCCTATCGATGTGTTGAGGACCACAAATCCTGGTGTTGAACTCCTATCGATGTGTTGAGGACCTTCACATTTAGTGTTGGACTCCTATCGATGTGTTGAGGACCTTCACATTTCACATTTACTGTTGGACTCCTATCGATGTGTTGAGGACCACCAAACCTGGTGTTGAACTCCTATCGATGTGTTGAGGACCTTCACATTTAGTGTTGGACTTCTATCGATGTGTTGAGGACCTTCACATTTAGTGTTCAACTCCTATCGATGTGTTGAGGACCTTTACATTTAGTGTTGGACTCCTATCGATGTGTTGAGGACCTTCACATTTAGTGTTTGACTCCTATCGATGTGTTGAGGACCTTCGCATTTAGTGTTGGACACCTATCGATGTGTTGAGGACCTTCACATTTAGTATTGGACTCCTATCGATGTGTTGAGGACCTTCATATTTAGTGTTTGACTCCTATCGATGTGTTGAGGACCTTCACATTTAGTGTTGGACTCCTATCGATGTGTTGAGGACCTTCACATTTAGTGTTGGACTCCTATCGATGTGTTGAGGACCTTCGCATTTAGTGTTGGACACCTATCGATGTGTTGAGGACCTTCACATTTAGTATTGGACTCCTATCGATGTGTTGAGGACCTTCATATTTAGTGTTTGACTCCTATCGATGTGTTGAGGACCTTCACATTTAGTGTTGGACTCCTATCGATGTGTTGAGGACCTTCACATTTAGTGTTGGACTCCTATCGATGTGTTGAGAAGCACTTAACCTTGTGTTTGACTCCTATCGATGTGTTGAGGACCTTCACATTTAGTGTTGAACTCCTATCGATGTGTTGAGGACCTTCACATTTAGTGTTGGACTCCTATCGATGTGTTGAGGACCTTCACATTTAGTGTTGGACTTCTATCGATGTGTTGAGGACCTTAACATTTAGTGTTGAACTCCTATGGATGTGTTGAGGACCTTCACATTTAGTGTTGGACTCTTGTCGATGTATTGAGGACCTTCACAATTAGTGTTGGACTCCTATCGATGTGTTGAGGACCTTCACATTTAGTGTTGGACTGCTATCGATGTGCTAAGGACCACCAAACCTGGTGTTGAACTCCTATCGATGTGTTGAGGACCTTCACATTTTGTGTTGGACTCCTATCGATGTGTTGAGGACCTTCACATTTAGTGTTGGACTCCTATCGATGTGTTGAGGACCTTCACATTTAGTGTTGGACTCCTATCGATGTGTTGAGGACCTTCACATTTAGTGTTGGACTCCTATCGATGTGTTGAGGACCTTTACATTTAGTGTTTGACTCCTATCGATGTGTTGAGGACCTTAACATTTAGTGTTGGACTCCTATCGATGTGTTGAGGACCTTCACATTTAGTGTTGTACTCCTATCGATGTGTTGAGGACCTTCACATTTAGTGTTGGACTCCTATCGATGTGTTGAGGACCTTCGCATTTAGTGTTGGACTCCTATCGATGTGTTGAGGACCTTCACATTTAGTATTGGACTCCTATTGATGTGTTGAGGACCTTCACATTTAGTGTTTGACTCCTATCGATGTGTTGAGGACCCTCACATTTAGTGTTGGACTCCTATCGATGTGTTGAGGACCTTAACATTTAGAGTTGGACTCCTATCGATGTGTTGAGGACCTTCATATTTAGTGTTGGACCATATCGATGTGTTGAGAACCACTTAACCTTGTGTTGGACTCCTATCGATGTGTTGAGGACCTTCACATTTAGTGTTGGACTCCTATCGATGTGTTGAGGACCTTCACATTTAGTGTTGGACTTCTATCGATGTGTTGAGGACCACCAAACCTGGTGTTGAACTCCTATCGATGTGTTGAGGACCTTCACATTTAGTGTTGAACTCCTATCGATGTGTTGAGGACCTTTACATTTAGTATTGGACTCCTATCGATGTGTTGAGGACCTTCACATTTAGTGTTGGACTCCTATCGATGTGTTGAGGACCTTCACATTTAGTGTTGGACTCCTATCGATGTGTTGAGGACCACCAAACCTGGTGTTGAACTCCTATCGATGTGTTGAGGACCTTCACATTTAGTGTTGGACTCCTATCGATGTGTTGAGGACTTTCACATTTAGTGTTGGACTCCTATCGATGTGTTGAGGACCTTCACATTAAGTGTTGGACTCCTATCGATGTGTTGAGGACCTTCACATTTAGTGTTGGACTCCTATCGATGTGTTGAGGACCTTCACATTTAGTGTTGGACTCCTATCGATGTGTGAGGACCTTTACATTTAGTGTTTGACTCCTATCTATGTGTTGAGGACCTTCACATTTAGTGTTGGACTCCTATCGATGTGTTGAGGACCTTCACATTTAGTGTTTGACTCCTATCGATGTGTTGAGGACCTTCATATTTAGTGTTGGACTCCTATCGATGTGTTGAGGACCTTCACATTTAGTGTTGGACTCCTATCGATGTGTTGAGGACCTTCACATTTAGTGTTGGACTCCTATCGATGTGTTGAGGACCTTCACGTTTAGTGTTGGACTCCTATCGATGTGTTGAGGACCTTCACATTTAGTGTTGGACTCCTATCGATGTGTTGAGGACCTTCACATTTAGTGTTGGACTCCTATCGATGTGTTGAGGACCTTCACATTTAGTGTTGGACTCCTATCGATGTGTTGAGGACCTTCACATTTAGTGTTGGACTCCTATCGATGTGTTGAGGACCTTCACATTTAGTGTTGGACTCCTATCGATGTGTTGAGGACCTTCACATTTAGTGTTGGACTCCTATCGATGTGTTGAGGACCTTCACATTTAGTGTTGGACTCCTATCGATGTGTTGAAGACCTTCACATTTAGTGTTGGACTCCTATCGATGTGTTGAGGACCTTCACATTTAGTGTTGGACTCCTATCGATGTGTTGAGGACCTTAACATTTAGTGTTGGACTCCTATCGATGTGTTGAGGACCTTCACATTTAGTGTTGTACTCCTATCGATGTGTTGAGGACCTTCACATTTAGTGTTGGACTCCTATCGATGTGTTGAGGACCTTCGCATTTAGTGTTGGACTCCTATCGATGTGTTGAGGACCTTCACATTTAGTATTGGACTCCTATTGATGTGTTGAGGACCTTCACATTTAGTGTTTGACTCCTATCGATGTGTTGAGGACCCTCACATTTAGTGTTGGACTCCTATCGATGTGTTGAGGACCTTAACATTTAGAGTTGGACTCCTATCGATGTGTTGAGGACCTTCATATTTAGTGTTGGACCATATCGATGTGTTGAGAACCACTTAACCTTGTGTTGGACTCCTATCGATGTGTTGAGGACCTTCACATTTAGTGTTGGACTCCTATCGATGTGTTGAGGACCTTCACATTTAGTGTTGGACTTCTATCGATGTGTTGAGGACCACCAAACCTGGTGTTGAACTCCTATCGATGTGTTGAGGACCTTCACATTTAGTGTTGAACTCCTATCGATGTGTTGAGGACCTTTACATTTAGTATTGGACTCCTATCGATGTGTTGAGGACCTTCACATTTAGTGTTGGACTCCTATCGATGTGTTGAGGACCTTCACATTTAGTGTTGGACTCCTATCGATGTGTTGAGGACCACCAAACCTGGTGTTGAACTCCTATCGATGTGTTGAGGACCTTCACATTTAGTGTTGGACTCCTATCGATGTGTTGAGGACTTTCACATTTAGTGTTGGACTCCTATCGATGTGTTGAGGACCTTCACATTAAGTGTTGGACTCCTATCGATGTGTTGAGGACCTTCACATTTAGTGTTGGACTCCTATCGATGTGTTGAGGACCTTCACATTTAGTGTTGGACTCCTATCGATGTGTTGAGGACCTTTACATTTAGTGTTTGACTCCTATCGATGTGTTGAGGACCTTCACATTTAGTGTTGGACTCCTATCGATGTGTTGAGGACCTTCACATTTAGTGTTTGACTCCTATCGATGTGTTGAGGACCTTCATATTTAGTGTTGGACTCCTATCGATGTGTTGAGGACCTTCACATTTAGTGTTGGACTCCTATCGATGTGTTGAGGACCTTCACATTTAGTGTTGGACTCCTATCGATGTGTTGAGGACCTTCACGTTTAGTGTTGGACTCCTATCGATGTGTTGAGGACCTTCACATTTAGTGTTGGACTCCTATCGATGTGTTGAGGACCTTCACATTTAGTGTTGGACTCCTATCGATGTGTTGAGGACCTTCACATTTAGTGTTGGACTCCTATCGATGTGTTGAGGACCTTCACATTTAGTGTTGGTCTCCTATCGATGTGTTGAGGACCTTCACATTTAGTGTTGGACTCCTATCGATGTGTTGAGGACCTTCACATTTAGTGTTGGACTCCTATCGATGTGTTGAGGACCTTCACATTTAGTGTTGGACTCCTATCGATGTGTTGAGGACCTTCACATTTAGTGTTGGACTCCTATCGATGTGTTGAGGACCTTCACATTTAGTGTTGGACTCCTATCGATGTGTTGAGGACCTTCACATTTAGTGTTGGACTCCTATCGATGTGTTGAGGACCACAAATCCTGGTGTTGAACTCCTATCGATGTGTTGAGGACCTTTACATTTAGTGTTGGACTCCTATCGATGTGTTGAGGACCTTCACATTTCACATTTACTGTTTGACTCCTATCGATGTGTTGAGGACCACCAAACCTGGTGTTGAACTCCTATCGATGTGTTGAGGACCTTCACATTTAGTGTTGGACTTCTATCGATGTGTTGAGGACCTTCACATTTAGTGTTCAACTCCTATCGATGTGTTGAGGACCTTTACATTTAGTGTTGGACTCCTATCGATGTGTTGAGGACCTTCACATTTAGTGTTTGACTCCTATCGATGTGTTGAGGACCTTCGCATTTAGTGTTGGACACCTATCGATGTGTTGAGGACCTTCACATTTAGTATTGGACTCCTATCGATGTGTTGAGGACCTTCATATTTAGTGTTTGACTCCTATCGATGTGTTGAGGACCTTCACATTTAGTGTTGGACTCCTATCGATGTGTTGAGGACCTTCACATTTAGTGTTGGACTCCTATCGATGTGTTGAGGACCTTCGCATTTAGTGTTGGACACCTATCGATGTGTTGAGGACCTTCACATTTAGTATTGGACTCCTATCGATGTGTTGAGGACCTTCATATTTAGTGTTTGACTCCTATCGATGTGTTGAGGACCTTCACATTTAGTGTTGGACTCCTATCGATGTGTTGAGGACCTTCACATTTAGTGTTGGACTCCTATCGATGTGTTGAGAAGCACTTAACCTTGTGTTTGACTCCTATCGATGTGTTGAGGACCTTCACATTTAGTGTTGAACTCCTATCGATGTGTTGAGGACCTTCACATTTAGTGTTGGACTCCTATCGATGTGTTGAGGACCTTCACATTTAGTGTTGGACTTCTATCGATGTGTTGAGGACCTTAACATTTAGTGTTGAACTCCTATGGATGTGTTGAGGACCTTCACATTTAGTGTTGGACTCTTGTCGATGTATTGAGGACCTTCACAATTAGTGTTGGACTCCTATCGATGTGTTGAGGACCTTCACATTTAGTGTTGGACTGCTATCGATGTGCTAAGGACCACCAAACCTGGTGTTGAACTCCTATCGATGTGTTGAGGACCTTCACATTTTGTGTTGGACTCCTATCGATGTGTTGAGGACCTTCACATTTAGTGTTGGACTCCTATCGATGTGTTGAGGACCTTCACATTTAGTGTTGGACTCCTATCGATGTGTTGAGGACCTTCACATTTAGTGTTGGACTCCTATCGATGTGTTGAGGACCTTTACATTTAGTGTTTGACTCCTATCGATGTGTTGAGGACCTTAACATTTAGTGTTGGACTCCTATCGATGTGTTGAGGACCTTCACATTTAGTGTTGTACTCCTATCGATGTGTTGAGGACCTTCACATTTAGTGTTGGACTCCTATCGATGTGTTGAGGACCTTCGCATTTAGTGTTGGACTCCTATCGATGTGTTGAGGACCTTCACATTTAGTATTGGACTCCTATTGATGTGTTGAGGACCTTCACATTTAGTGTTTGACTCCTATCGATGTGTTGAGGACCCTCACATTTAGTGTTGGACTCCTATCGATGTGTTGAGGACCTTAACATTTAGAGTTGGACTCCTATCGATGTGTTGAGGACCTTCATATTTAGTGTTGGACCATATCGATGTGTTGAGAACCACTTAACCTTGTGTTGGACTCCTATCGATGTGTTGAGGACCTTCACATTTAGTGTTGGACTCCTATCGATGTGTTGAGGACCTTCACATTTAGTGTTGGACTTCTATCGATGTGTTGAGGACCACCAAACCTGGTGTTGAACTCCTATCGATGTGTTGAGGACCTTCACATTTAGTGTTGAACTCCTATCGATGTGTTGAGGACCTTTACATTTAGTATTGGACTCCTATTGATGTGTTGAGGACCTTCACATTTAGTGTTGGACTCCTATCGATGTGTTGAGGACCTTCACATTTAGTGTTGGACTCCTATCGATGTGTTGAGGACCACCAAACCTGGTGTTGAACTCCTATCGATGTGTTGAGGACCTTCACATTTAGTGTTGGACTCCTATCGATGTGTTGAGGACTTTCACATTTAGTGTTGGACTCCTATCGATGTGTTGAGGACCTTCACATTAAGTGTTGGACTCCTATCGATGTGTTGAGGACCTTCACATTTAGTGTTGGACTCCTATCGATGTGTTGAGGACCTTCACATTTAGTGTTGGACTCCTATCGATGTGTGAGGACCTTTACATTTAGTGTTTGACTCCTATCGATGTGTTGAGGACCTTCACATTTAGTGTTGGACTCCTATCGATGTGTTGAGGACCTTCACATTTAGTGTTTGACTCCTATCGATGTGTTGAGGACCTTCATATTTAGTGTTGGACTCCTATCGATGTGTTGAGGACCTTCACATTTAGTGTTGGACTCCTATCGATGTGTTGAGGACCTTCACATTTAGTGTTGGACTCCTATCGATGTGTTGAGGACCTTCACGTTTAGTGTTGGACTCCTATCGATGTGTTGAGGACCTTCACATTTAGTGTTGGACTCCTATCGATGTGTTGAGGACCTTCACATTTAGTGTTGGACTCCTATCGATGTGTTGAGGACCTTCACATTTAGTGTTGGACTCCTATCGATGTGTTGAGGACCTTCACATTTAGTGTTGGACTCCTATCGATGTGTTGAGGACCTTCACATTTAGTGTTGGACTCCTATCGATGTGTTGAGGACCTTCACATTTAGTGTTGGACTCCTATCGATGTGTTGAGGACCTTCACATTTAGTGTTGGACTCCTATCGATGTGTTGAGGACCTTCACATTTAGTGTTGGACTCCTATCGATGTGTTGAGGACCTTCACATTTAGTGTTGGACTCCTATCGATGTGTTGAGGACCTTCACATTTAGTGTTGGACTCCTATCGATGTGTTGAGGACCTTCACATTTAGTGTTGGACTCCTATCGATGTGTTGAGGACCTTCACATTTAGTGTTGGACTCCCATCGATGTGTTGAGGACCTTCACATTTAGTGTTGGACTCCTATCGATGTGTTGAGGACCTTCACATTTAGTGTTGGACTCCTATCGATGTGTTGAGGACCTTCACATTTAGTGTTGGACTCCTATCGATGTGTTGAGGACCTTCACATTTAGTGTTGGACTCCTATCGATGTATTGAGGACCTTCACATTTAGTGTTGGACTCCTATCGATGTGTTGAGGACCACCAAACCTGGTGTTGAACTCCTATCGATGTGTTGAGGACCTTCACATTTACTGTTGGACTCCTATCGATGTGTTGAGGACCTTCACATTTAGTATTGGACTCTTATCGATATGTTGAGGATCTTCACATTTAGTGTTGGACTCCTATCGATGTGTTGAGGACCTTCACATTTAGTTTTGGACTCCTATCGATGTGTTGAGGACCTTCACATTTAGTGTTGGAGTCCTATCGATGTGTTGAGGACCTTTACATTTAGTGTTGGACTCCTATCCATGTGTTGAGGACCTTCACATTTAGTGTTGGACTCCTATCGTTTTGTTGAGGACCTTCACATTTAGTTTTTAACTCCTATCAATGTATTAAATGAATAAGTCATGTTTTTATATTCTAAAATTGTAAGATAACACAATTTGTTTTGTGTACTTTTCGCTGCTTAAACATGTTACATTTGACGTTATTGTTGTTTTCGTTCTTGTAATAACCACAAACACATTCCCCGTTTCATAATTAAAATGAATGTGTTTCTACCTTGGAATATTCCTTTGTTTTTAATTTATTTACTTCTTTAAATAATTTTAATTTATACATCTAATACATCCAACACTTTATTTTCATTATAAGACCGTGTCATTAAGATCTTCATGTATCACTGAAATTACTGATCTCACAGCCTCTGAAAATATTTTGCGTACCGAGAGGGTGGGGGGAGAGAAGTGCAGACAAGGTCTTTTATATATTAGGGTGATATTCTGTAAATGTTTCTACATTTGCGTTAAAATAACACTGCCAATTCAGCTATGTAAGTAAAAATAAATGAAGTTTTACTGTCGTTAATTCAATTATAATGAGTGCCGGCTGGGTGTGCTGTAATTGCTGCTGTCATCCACTACATCTTTCTGACGGTGATAGTTATGTTGACAAAAGCTGTCATGTTGTACAGGACAGTAACTGCACCATCATCAAAGATGGTACTCACATATTTACTGCCTGCTGTCTTTAGTGACTTGTTATTGCACAAGTTATACTATAAATTTCAATGTTAAATATGTTACCTTTCCTCCGTGACGTAACTTATAATTTAATATGGTGTTTTACATTGCTGTTATTGGTATTTTCAAAAGGTTAATCAATTACAACACTAAACATAATCCCTTAGAAAGTACATCTATCTATCTATCTAATCTATCTATATACTACTAAAAGTCAATGTAAATTCTAGATCTAGACTTAATGTAAATTCTACATCTAGAATCTATTTCAGGCCTTAATACATCTAGAATCTATTTCAGGCCTTAATTATTTTATATAAATCTTTGTTTGGCTAATTTAAGATAAAATTTAATTTGAAAGTTACTAGATTCTACTACTAGACTTAGATCTAGATCTATGCGCGGAGACTCAAAAGTATAGTATAAAAATTCATTTGTGAATCACGAGTAAATAGCTAAGTTGGTAGCGTAGTCCGCTCTCATGCGGGTGGCACAGGTTCTAGACCAATATGTCAATGATATTTTTTTTCAATTTTTTTTTTTTTTAGATGTGAATGATAAAGTTGCCTATCTGAACTTGGCAGGATACAGGGCAGGTGAAGTAGAGTTCATCTGTTTCTTTGTCCTAAGCATATGAAAGGATAGTGTGGTCAGAGACATGCGGGGGGACATATGTTGGGGCGCCAAAATGGTTTGGAAAAATAAATTGAAAGGTTGAGGGGGGTTCAAATCGAAAGTTTGAGTGGGGGGGGGGGGGTGCACATCAAAAGTTTGAGGGGGGGGGGGTTGAAAATCGAAATCTTAGGGGTGGGGGTTAAAATCGCAAAGTTTGTCCCCGGGCGCCGGGAAGGGTCGCTATGCCTCTGAGTGACAGACGTGATGTTTTTTGATGGATGACCCCCGAAACCCACAGTTATCCAACGGATGACGGGTATTCTAGTTTACATTAAAGCTGGCTGATACGAAAAAATGTGTAAGAGTGCTATGAGTTGGAATATTCTACACCAGGGGTTCCCAACCTTTTTTTACTCTAGAGCACAGTCTAAAATATCGGTAGGGTGGCGGGCACCACCTATTTTAAATCGACAAAATCCTTCCAGAGGCGTAGCGACCCTTCCCGTCTCCCGGGGACAAAACTTTCGATTTGCAACCCCCCCTCCCTCAATTTTCGATTTGCACCCCACCCTCAAACTTTCGATTTGCACCCACCCCCTCAAATTTTCGATTTGCACCCCCCCCCCCCCTCAAACTTTCGATTTCCATCCCCTTCAACATTTCAATTATGTTTATGAAAAAAATTCTGTCTCTGTCGAATAGTGAGAGGCGGGCACATACGAATCGTTCGGCGGGCGCCATGGCGCCCGCGGGCACGGGGTTGGGAACCCCTGTTCTACACTATAACAATTTTATTTCTTTAAGATTATACAATGAAAACAAAATGTTTGTCAACAAGCAGGTTGGCGAACGGGGAAATTAAATCCTCGATCTAGGATATTGTATAGAAACAACGAACATCTGTTAGGCCATTCGACAAAATAAGTAAATGCTAGTCATTTATACAATATTACTTTCTGCTTTAAATTATGTATACAAAAGTGAGGAGAGGGGGTAGGGGTTCTGTTACGTGAGACAAGTTCGTCAAAATGCATGTAATTCAGACTGTGTGTATTCGATGTTTAATATAGTTTTGGTGATATTTTTTTTCACACATTAAATAAATTAAACATAGTACAAAGGCAGATAACACTATTTGAAGAGTTTATAATTATCTTTTTTATAGATTTTATAATTATCTTTGTATACTATGAAGTAAAATTACACCTATGTAAGTGAAATGCAATAGGGCATATGCAGTAGAGTTCATATGTTTATGCAAGTCAGTGTCATGTCCAGCCGCATCTACCTTCCCTTATCAGGTACCTTTTCACCCTCGTAACCCTCACTGACATTCTACAGACTCAAGTGCATGAACCAATCTACGTAGTTTCAGAATCATTGAACCGTTCCACGAGAATTGACTTCCCTTTGTTCTTTTCAGCTCTTCATCCTCAAAACATTTTTTTACCAGTCGATTTAAAATCTGCACATACTTTATCTTTATATTTATTGTAATTCAATGCCTTTAATGCATTATTGATTTTAAAAGAAATATATTTAGATTCATGGAAAATTTTAAAATGAAACATCTTTTAACTGTAAAAATACTATTGTTAAGAAAACTAATGTTAAAATAATTATTTTAGCAATTTCCTATCCGTATAAAACAAATATACATCAAAGTTTATTCCAAAATCATGGTTTTGATTTGTATTGAGTTTTTAAATTATTTTTTTTTTTTATAAAAGCGCTGATAGAACTGTTAAAACTCGGCCATTGAATAAAAAAAGATTGCAAATGCAAAATTTCGAAAGGAGTTATTATACACCAAAAAAAAAGCACTGCCTGCCCTTGTATTAGGAAGTTTAAGATCTCATTTCCCGGTTTTGATCCACAGAGCTATTCGAGAAGGAAGTATTTCAGTTGTCAGCTGCACCAGGTCAAATATAAGCGACTGTCATGCTAGTCTCCGTAGTTAAAACGACGGGATTTTTAAAAAAAAATTATCTTTTATTTAAAATAGAATTTAAATTAAACTTAAAATCAACGTCAAAGGATGAAACAATGATTGGATTAAAAAAACGCATACGCTTTTTTCATAATTTTTAATCTGCAAATAGGTATGTAGTTTCTGCTATAGATTATTTATTAAATAAAATGTGTAGAAAAAAGGTATATATTAATCTGTAGGTTTTTAAAAATATTATTTTCGATATTAATGAACAGTTCCCTTCTGATATGCTACGAGAAACAGACGCTATGGATCTGTTACACGTTTTATGATATATAAGCCGCTGTTACTAGCAACGTTGGCGGTGTAAAACGTTACGGCGCATGTAGTAATCATTTTATTTTAATTCTTCTTCGTTCGTAATTTTATTATGGGCGCTATTTTTTTTTCACAATACAATAAAGCAATGCGTGTCAATGTGTCTTGCTCAGTACGGTGCTTTAACTCCATCATTAACATGTTTGGGACGGAGTGGTCTAGCGGTAGAGAGCTGGACTGCTAACCCGTAAGTCTCGGGTTCAAATCCGTATTCAAGTCAGTAGACCTTCCCTGAGTCCACCTAACTCATGTTAGGGAAAGTAAAGGCGGCTGGGCATAGTGCTGACTAAACTATCTCTTCATATGTCGAGGTCACAGAAACAAGTGAACTCTACTTCACTTGACCCATAGACCGTCAGGTTTGAAAGGGAAACTTTAACATGTTTGCCTTTATGAACTTTTTAATGGTCTTCATTCAACAAATACAATCTGCTGTTTGATTGTGGTGTTTTTATTTCATTGATGGGTTGCTATCAAACAGCCAACCATTATCTGCCAACTGTCCGAACCCGTGGCTTTTGAGTTAGCATTCATGAGCCCTATGGAACAGCGTGGCCTAGCGGTAAAGCGCTAGACTGCCAACCAAATGTTTCGTGTTCTAATCAGGGTGCAAGTCAATAGAACGTCCCTGAATCCACCTAATTCACATTAAGGTGGAGTAAAGGCGGTGTGAGCATAGTCTTGACCAAACTGTCCCTTTGTATGCTGAAGTAAAAAAAAACGTTAACTATTACATTTGCCCCATTGATCGTCATGTTTGAAACAAAATAATTAATCTTTGATATTAATTTCAATCTCATTAGTTTATCAGCCTAACTGGTTTATAAAATAAAACAAAATTATATTATAGACACCCATTTAGTAAATTATTACCAATTTAATATTTTTTTCCCGAATATGCTAACCGCCTGATTAAAAAAAACACATCTAAATATACCTACGACTTTCAATCACATTAAAGAAAAAATTAACTATCTCTAAATTATTGATGTTTTTCATTCAGGATTTTTTACAATAGTAAAAGCAAAAGAAATAAAGCAAAATGAATCGTTGATTTTAGTTAGTTACGAGGTTTCAGCTGAAGCAACAACATTATTAACTTCCACTGTTGCAGCAATACTATCAACATCACCTGATTCAACATTAACATCAACACCAAATGATTTACTATCAACATCAACGGATTCAACAATGTTATCAACATCACCTGATTCAACATTAACATCAACACCAAATGATTCAACAATACTATCAACATCAAATAATTCAATATCACTATCAACATCAACTGATTCAACAATGAAATCAACACCAGCTGATTCAACAATAAAATCAACACCAGCTGATTCAACATTGAAATCAACACCAGCTGATTCAACATTGAAATCAACACCAACTGATTCAACAAAAAAATCAACACCAGCTGATTCAAAAATACTATCAACATCAAATAATTCAATGTCACTATCAACATCAATTGATTCAACAATGAAATCAACACCAGCTGATTCAACATTAAAATCAACACCAGCTGATTCAACAATAAAATCAACACCAGGTGATTCAACAATAAAATCAACACCAACTGATTCAACAATAAAATCAACACCAATTGATTCAACAATAAAATCAACACCAACTGATTCAACAATAAAATCAACACCACCTGATTCAACAATGAAATCAACACCAGCTGATTCAACAATGAAATCAACACCAGCTGATTCAACAATACTATCAACATCAAATAATTCAATGTCACTATCAACATCAACTGATTCAACATTGAAATCAACACCAGCTGATTCAACATTGAAATCAACACCAGCTGATTCAACAATGAAATCAACACCAGCTGATTCAACATTGAAATCAACACCAGCTGATTCAACAATGAAATCAACACCAGCTGATTCAACAATGAAATCAACACCAGCTGATTCAACAATAAAATCAACACCAATTGATTCAACAATAAAATCAACACCAACTGATTCAACAATAAAATCAACACCACCTGATTCAACAATGAAATCAACACCAGCTGATTCAACAATAAAATCAACACCAGCTGATTCAACATTGAAATCAACACCAGCTGATTCAACAATAAAATCAACACCAGCTGATTCAACAATAAAATCAACACCACAGGTTTCAACAATGAAATCAACACCAGCTGATTCAACAATAAAATCAACACCAGCTGATTCAACATTGAAATCAACACCAGCTGATTCAACAATAAAATCAACACCAGCTGAATTAACAATAAAATCAACACCAGCTGATTCAACAATAAAATCAACACCAGCTGATTCAACAATACTAATGACATCAACTGATTTAATGCCACTACCAAGAGCAACTGATTTAACAATACTATCGACATCAAATAATTCAAAGTTAATATCAGAATCAACTGATTCAACATCACTGCTAACACCAACTGATTCAACATCACTATCAACATCAACTGATTCAACATTAATACCTACATCAACGTATTCGAGGCCTTTACTTACCCCAACTCTGGCCACATCACTGCCTACATCACTACCTATATCAGCAAGCGTTACTTATCCAAGCCCTATGTCTATGCTAAATACATCAGGTATGTACTAAATAATCGTAATGTTATTTTAGTGGCATAGACGTTTTTCTATATCATTTTATTAGATCGATATACTTAGACTTAAAACATTGTAGCCACATTTGAGCATTATTTTTTGTCGTTACCAAAGTCTTTCCTGACACGAAAGTTCTATTTTGACCTAAGTGGACTTTACTTTAACGGAGGGGGGGTGGGGGTGGAGGAGAAGGAGGGGGGGGAGGGTTATCGTCCTTAACGAGCTACTTATAGTGTTTTAAAGAAATATTTTCAGTGGCCGCGTTGGTAGTGTCGAATTCACAAATTATGAATAACTGAAAAGTAGAAAATACAACAACTAAATAGAGGCGTATGATATGCCGCGGGTCGGCTCGTTATTTTATAATTTAAATAAACAAAAAAACGTCGTTAACTTTTTTTGCAACTAATGTTGATTTTGTATAAACATTCTGCGTTGAACAATTTAACAGTAACACTTCTGTCATCAAGAAAGGACAATATTATCAAACAAAATGTCATGAAAAATTCAATGGTAGGACACATCTATAAATCTATATATTATTATATAGATTCTCTTCATGGGGACCATGCGGGACACCACCAAGACGTAAACACGCCTCACTTCCCCCTTCCTTGCTCTCCAGGCATATCGCTGCCTCTACCCCTGTCCCCACCAGTCGTGTGAGCTTTGGTTCACAACGAATGTTTCATTGTCTTCTATAAACTGTCTTGTCATGGACGGCTGCTTTCAGGGGGATGGGGTAGTGTCGAATTCACAAATTATAAATTGCTGATAAGCAGAAAATAAAACAACTAGATGACGGTGTATGCTACGGGTCTAGGCATATAGCTACAACTCCACCACCATTCTGGTGAGCTAAGGTTCACTCCGAATGTTTACAATTGTAGAGCCGGCTATTAGGGGCAGATAATTTAGCTTTTAAACGATTTGAAACCAAGGAGAGTAATAACAAGTTATGCTTGATCGTTTCATTGTCGTCCGTAAACGGCTACATTCACGGGGGGGGGGGGGGAGGGGGGGGATGGGGTGGAAGGTAGGGAAATGTCGAATTCACTAACTATGTAGTACTAAAAAGTAGAAAATAAAACAACTAAATAGCGGCGTATGATACGCCGTGGGTCAGCATATATATATATATATATATATATATATATATATATATATATATATATATATATATATATATATATATATATATATATATGTTTATGTTTTGTTAGTACGTGTTATTTTTATTTATTATCTAGGTACTGTGCTTAAGTACTGTAATAATAGTGAGTGGGAAGAATTCAACAACTGTACCAGTGCTCAGTTTGAACAAGCTATTAGCCAGGTAAAAGTCTTTTTATGATATATTTGCTAAAAAGTTTAGGCTAATAAAGCGGAAAAAAGAAAACACAAAAATCAGTTAGAACTAGAAATGTTATTTGATTTCTAAATCTTATTCAGAATTTTACTTCTGTAAAACAATTACATTTCAAAATACATTATTTTAATTTTATTTTAAACAAACTACTGGTAGGTTACATTAACGTATTAACATACATTAGAGAGTACACATTTGTAATGAAACAATGAAATATATATGTATTTTTGTATAAACTCTATATACAAATGGATATATAGTTAAATTGGATAAAATTATAAACCAAAAAACACACTCTTGTGCTGTTTTTTAGAATTGTTAAGATACGTTAATTAGACAATCATTGACTACATATCCGATGCTGATGGGAATAATACTGAAATGGCATCAGCGATGTTTTGGTAGGGTTTTCGGACATTAATTTGAAGGAATCAAGTCATTTGTCTGTGTATAAATTCGTCGAATGTCCTTGCCGCCTTGTAGCAGCAACGAGTACCTGACTGGACAGAAGAGGACGATGCCTCGCCTTGTTTACTAAAGTCTTGATTATTAATACAATCTATATCACCTGCTCTACTGACCGACATGTGTATCCCTTTGTTTATTAGCGAGTTAAGTCCCTTGTCGGCTAGTTCTCGGTCCTTTATTAAATCGAATGCTAAAACATGTTCATAATTTTAATTGTCCTTTTTTATTTGTACATTTTATAGTTGTTTGACAATACAAATATGAGCAGCAATAAGGACGAAATTACAAGATTGATGCTTGAAACTTTACAAAGTTCCAGTTCAACTTCATCTAGAGAAATTAACAACATTGTCAACTTTTTTAACGACGTGGGGAAAAATTCAGCGGAAAATAAAAATTACAATATTAGTAATGAAGTTTTCAAGGTTCGTATACATTTAGAAAGTTTAGGGGAGATCACTCCCGGTTAATTATTTTTTTAAATTACGTATTTAAAAATTGATTTTTAAAAATGACTGAGCTTAAATAGTTATGTAATAGTAATTAAACAAAGATTTCGTTTTTTATACTGATGTATATGTCATAAATTAAACTTCAGCGTTTATTCCCTAAATACTTTATAATAATGGGTTTAATACATTAACATGGAAGATGATATGTAGATGTACGTTTTTATGGAAACTGGTTGTGATACCCAACAAGTTTAATAATAATTTTGACTTGTGATGTATTCACATTATGTTTTTATTTTGTTTCTCTTTTTTTTAAATGTATTTTTTTAGCAATTAATGGATATTTCTTCACAGACAATATTACACGTCACAAACAATTTGCTGTCAGTCAATGACCAGGTGTGGACAGACGCTGTAACAAACAGTACTGGGGATGATAAGGGGAGTGTGATGGTAACAGCTCTAGATAACATTATCAACAAGGTCGTGCACACAGCTACTGATATAAATTTATCTAGGCATAATATAGGTAGGTGCAGAAAATTGGTATCATGATAAACTACATTTCATCATGAAAACTGTAAGATCTGCGTTATTTTTTTATCAACAGAAAATATGTTGATATGCAGTTCAATTATTGGAACATTGACATTTCACTAAATGATTGAATATTAATTGTACTGCAATTAAATGTATATATATATATATATATATATATATATATATATATATATATATATATATATATATATATATATATATATATATATATATATAAATAAATAAATAAATATATATATATATATATATATATATATATATATATATATATATATACTATTATATATATATATATATATATATATATATATATATATATATATATATATATATATATATATATATGTTACGGTCAAAGCCCGAAGTCGGCCAATGCGCGCATTTGCCAATAATGCCTCCCATTAACCGGTCAAAGTTCGAAACTTTATTTGATTTCGGTCTTTGGCCGGCCTATCCGCGGACTAGCCATGTTGGACCGGCCAAAGTCCGAATTAGAAGATATTCAGCAGATTTTTTTTTAATACCGTAAGGATCATGAAATCAAGTCTTTATTGTTTATTAATTTAAGTAAATGAAATAAACATTTAAATAATTTTTTTGTACTCGAAACTCATGACAACTGCAATGACGATGCGGGGATCACCGCGACATCTGTCAACATCTGTTATACAGATGCGAACATTAGCTCCCACTTCAGCTTGTTTAAAATTTGTATCTGATTTGTTTAGTGTCTTGGTACCTTGAGTTTGCAAGCTGGTATGAGCTGCTGACCTGTTGTTCATGATTTCTCGTTTATTATAACATAATCTGCAAGTAATTTACTAATGTTCCCTCCATAGCCTTCGTCTGCTTCATTAGCTATTTCGCATATTACATTGACATGGTTGCAAAAGGTTCCACAAGAATGGGCTGCAATACAATCTTTTTCACAAACTATACAGTCTGTTGGCCTTATTATTGTCATACAACTGGTCTGGACGTTGCGCCATGGCAGCAGATGTGTTAGCTGTGGATGTCGTTGCATTTAAGGCAACCTCCATATCTTGTTCAATGTTCTCAAGATTTTCCTCAGTAACTAAATTATTGAGAGACTTTCTTGGTAGATTTGAAGTGCTAAGTCCCACTTTTGCTTTGCATCAAACAAGGCTTCGTACGTAAATGAATTTGAGACTCTCAGCCCATTGAGCTGATTTATTTGTCTGCATCCATGTCATCATCATATTTTGAACATCTTGGTTAGCACGTTCTTCTGAACCTATGGCTATGTCTTGGTTTTCCGTGAACTAGTTTACGTTCAGGCCATTTGTTCGCTAGTTCGGAAATATTTTGGCAGCCATCTGGTATGTCTGTCTCATGGTCTGACGGCCCTTTTCATCCATATCGCATTGCATATAGAAGGCTATACAAACAAGAGCTAAACAATACGTTACTCACAGCGAAACGCACCCAGAATAATGAAAACGCGATCACAGCTTAGTCTAAATAGGACATTGACCAGAACATCCCGGCCAGTGAGCGCATTGGCCGGCCAATGTATGAAATATGCTCTCAGTGATAAGCTCTTCGGTCTTTGGCTAAGAGAGCCGGCCAATGCGTGCTTTGGCCGCACTTTGGACTTTGACCGTAACATATACATATAGGCCTATACATAATTATATAGGCCTATATTCTACCTTTTTTCTTTTATCCAACGCTTATAAACAAATATATACGGCAAACTTCATAGAAATAATTTATCAATTGTTTCCAATTTTGAGTATTAAGTAAAATATAGTAACATCATAATTTTCTTTAGAAAATTGCTTTTCATTATATAAAAAAGCGTGTCTGCACATGCATTCGTTACGTAGACGTTAATACTAAAAATCCATTCATTCAGTTGTCAGTATAGGAAACGCTACTGGAGCTATCAATTTTGCTACAAATGATACTAGTAGCACAGACGGTAGTGCAGATAAATCCAGGAACCAAATCTTCCTTAACACAACAGGAATGCCTGGTAACCTCAATATTACTTTTTATATACATGTATATATGTGTATACGTGTATGTATGTATATATGTAGGTATATATATGTACATTTACATTATACATATATATATATATATATATATATATATATATATATCGTGTGTCCTCGCGTTTAATGCGTGGATCTAAATAGTTGGTTATATTACAAACTGATCAGTTCATTTTTATATTTATATTGTTTAATGCACATACCATTATCTTACATAAAAGACTGTATACAGTTAAACTTAAAAAAAAAACTACACATTATTATAATTGTATTTATTATAGTGATGTCCACTTCAATTTATATTTCAGATAACCTCATTTATTCAGTTATCGTTTACAAAAATGTGTCAAATAAATTTAAAATCAAACTCTCTAACGATATCAGGTAAGACAATTCTTCTTCTCTATGGAATACTTCTTTTCTTTAAAATATTTCATACATGTAAGTTTTGATAAAAATCAAAGTTTACATAATAATCACATACACTACAGTGCAGGTGTAGACGAGGGCACAACATCAATATCTTCAGATATCATCTCATTTAACCTGAACACCAACGTCGGCTTAATCCATCCAATCAGGCTCACATTTAAAACGCAACAGGTATGTATTTTAAAACCATTTAGACTCTACATTTCGGTATGAATATTGTAGTCGATAAACCTCTCACTAGTTGCGTGCTGAATTTGGTAAAAGCGTACGTTAAACATGACCTTTTGTTTATTTTAAAAAATCCAAAACTCAACATACAAAACAAAGTAGGAAAATATCGTTTTACCACTTCATTTTAATTAACTTCCGCATTTAGCGGCTAACACAGTAGTCAGAACAATTTACCGTCTATTTCTCTATTAATCATTTAAAAAGAAAAACCGGAAGTAATCTCCCCTAAACTTTCTCGAATATTCTTATATAAAACAAAAGGGGATGGGAACTCCACTTTAAATACTTAAAGTTTTTTTAATATAGAATGAAATCTCGTAGAAAAAAGAATTGCACACCAAGTGAACGCCAAATAAAATGTTCATAATAGTGCGCAATATTATTAGTACTTTAAAAATTTACATTAGTTTTTTGAGAAATCGAAAATAGCGTAAATTACTACTTCCGGTCAACGGAAATTACTCAAAATTTAATAGAAGGTAGATAATTAGATCTTTTACTTACATGTGAAATTTTATTTATCTATCTGAAACAGTACTCAAGTTATAGGCTTTTGAAAAATTCAAAGTAAAAAAACTACCACTTCCGGTTATTGGAAATGGCTCAAAAATTGATACGGATCTACAATTTTGATAAAATACTTATATATGAATATTCATTAACCTAGCTGTAACAGTACTCAAGTTATCGTGTTTACAGACACACAGACATACACACACACATACACACAGACATACGGACAAGATTGCAAAATTATGTTTTTCCGTATCAGTGAGGTGTAAAACGTCGAGATTTCCAAAAATCTCGATTTTTTTTGCACGATTACAAGACTTTCTCTATACTCCGTATATACGAGAAAGTAAAAAGTGCCTCAAATTCTAGCCGAATTTAATATTTTTAATTGGTGTAAAGCATTTTAAAACCTGACTATTAATAAATTATGTAATTACAACTAAATTTAACATCCATTATATTTATAGAAGAAAGATATCTTTATTCCTTTGTGTGCCTTTTTGGATTCGACAAGAAGGTAATTATTTTTTTTACCTCTTTAAACTATGTTGAATGTTACAAGGTAAACATTTTCTTTTTACTGCGTATTAACTACTTCCGGTCAACGGAAATTACTCAAAACTTGAGTATTAATATTAACGTTAATTACACAACCGTGGGTCACGCTTACAATATGATAGCAAATTACTAAACATTTGTGGTTTAATTATTAACAGATTATACAACAAAACTCTCATTCTTTAAAACTGATTTGTTATCTCGTAAATTTTAAAAAAAGACACTGAATACTTTGCAGCGTTTGGTCGACTGCTGGGTGTACTGTCCTAGGAACGAACGCAACTCACACGAACTGTAGTTGCAATCACCTGACCGTGTTTGCTGTACTGATCAGGGGGCGCAGAACGTCGGTAAAATAAAAATAGTTCACATTTTAACATTTTATATTAGTTTTTCTCATTTATTATAGAAATTTTTAAATTGTAAAATGAATATATATATATATATATATATATATATATATATATATATATATATATATATATATATATATATATGTGTGTGTGTGTGTGTGTGTTTGTGTAATGACCGTTTTGTCCTATAGAAAAAACGTATATTTTAACAATATTTCAGAGTACCAAGCTAGCCCATGTATCCATTGTGGGCGGAGTGTTCTCTATAATTTGTCTCGCTTTCTCAACATGTGTTTACTGTAAACTATTCAGGTCTGACGATATTTATGTATAAGTAGCATTAACGTAGACAGTATATCTAAAATTTTAACATATTTAGTAATTTGTATCGAGTATTTTGCTTATTTGTTTCGTAAAACTCAATTGTGTATAAATTATTTTTATTTGCAACGAATGCCGAACAAGAATATTAAATATATATAAATATATATATATATATATATATATATATATATATATATATATATATATATATATATATATATATATATATATATATATATATATATATATATATTATATGTTAATTACACAAACTTAAAATAATGAATATCAACGTCTGTTTACAGTACCATCAAAAGCGAGATGTCTATATTGCAGCTCTGTCTTACCTCAAGCCTAGCTATTGGATATATTTTGTTCTTGGCTGGTGTCCATGCAACAGTCAATCAAGTACGTTATCAACCAAATGAATTCGTTTAATTTTTTTTACCGAAATACCCTATGTAAAAATGTATGCAAAGATTAGATGCACGCGTCGTTACAGAAATAGCAGTAATAGGATAGTTTTTCCAACGCCAAGAGTAGGCTATAGGGCTGGTAAGTAGGTCACCAACCAGTTCTACAGCTCAATAAAACATGCATGAACCATAGAATTGGTTGGTGACCTACTTACCAGCCCTATAGGACGATAATCTTTACATCTATGTAAGTAAAACATATATCTTTGGGGATAGTTTTTCCTACGTCAAGAATAGGCTATAGGACTATAATCTGTACCTGTCTGCATTGACATTAAAAACAATCTATCAATACAGCTATTTAATTAAAACATATATTACTAGTATCATTTTTTTTCCAACACCAAGAGTAGACTATAGTGCTATAATCTGTACCCATTTTTACATTGACGCTAAAAAATTATCTGTCAATACAAAGCTATGTATGTAACACATATTTTACTATCGATGTTTTATGTATGATGTTTGTCAGGTTGGCTGTGCTTGCATTGCTGCTGTCCTCCACTACATCTTTCTGACAGTGATGGTTATCATGTTGGCACAAGCTGTCATGTTGTACAGGACAGTCACTGCACCATCATCAAAGATGGTACTCACATATTTACTGTCTGCTGTCTTTGGTAAGTTTATATCTTATTTCACACGTTATTTTCTAAATTTCAATATTAAATATGATACCTTCGACCCATTACGTATTTGTTAACATTATAATATTTAATAAGGTATTTGACATAATTGGTAATTTTTATTGTTGATAATTTTACAACATACAACACAAACGTAATATCTCAGACATTATATTAACATTAAAACTGCCTAACGCCAAAAAAATAATCTAAAATTGTAAATAATTGACATATTTTACTTTATTATGTTTTATTTGCATGTGGTTATAGAAGGAATTAAATATTTGCTTTGTTGTATTGTGTACCACCAATTAATAATTTTTTCATTAAGTCAATAAGTCAACTTCATGTGCTATAAATAAAGTTTACTTTAAAAAAAAACAACATAATCACATGTATTTCGCAGGTGTGCCGTTTGTTATTGTTGTTATATCACTAGCAGCCACCATAACTATAGGATACGGCAACACGGATGTGTAAGTCTATATAGAGTTGTCCAAATGTTGATTTTATTTATGATTTTAAAAGTCCCGGGTATAAAATATATTTTAATTGTCTTTCATTAGCATGATAGTTTAACCTTAATAGGGTCGTTGGGACACCACGACTTATAATTCTACGTCAACCATATTTGTTCTCTGTCTGTCTGATTAGTTTTTAGATGGCCAGCCACGTTAAATTCTTGATGTAATGTATCAAATGATATTTTTGTCTTCCCCTTTTTCAATAAAATGTATATATTGTGTTTGATCGTGTGGTTTGCCCATACCAGCTCAATGTTGTTTTTTTTTTTAAATTATGCTTAGTAGACTTTAAAAGGGAATAAACCGCTCCATTAATAATATCCAGGACTTCTTCATCGGTTATGTGATCTTTGAATAAGATTCCTAGGAGTCTGAATGAAATATCGTTTTATAATGTCCAATGCATGTGGTTCATTTTGCCAGATAATAATTACACGCTTACTGTATTTAATTACAGATCAGTAGTAATAACGAGTAAAGGCGTGTCCATCCGTGTCTATGCCCTCGTTAAACGAATGCTCTATGTACGGTCAACATTGTTTGCATATAATTCATTCAAACAGTTACGCCTACATACATTTTGTGAGTGGTGGCCATACATATTAGACCAGCTTTAATAATATGCCTTTACAACCATACAAAATACAACAACATAAATCTTTCCCAAACGTGAGGTGAACGCAGGTTCTATTAACATGAACTCGGATTTGAACTCGATACTTTTGTGTTAGCTGTCTTGTACTCTACCGCTTGGCCACACCACCTTAATAATAAGACACTGGCATTGAAAAATTATAACCCAGGCCATCAGAATGGAACACCAACCTTTGTATACCATATTATGTATCTATATTCCTCTTAACTAGTATAACCTGATAGATGTGTGTTTGTGTCTTTAGATGTTGGCTGACTAGCTCAAATGGCGCCATCCAAGCTTTTGCTGCTCAGGCGATTCTGGTTACCTTGGTAACGTGTATTATGCTTTGTTTTCTAAGCTTCTACATAGTACTCGATCACCAAATAGAGATAGTTTCTATTATATACTCACACAACGCCACACAACTACACAATCTGTAGATACAGTACAAATATAAATTATGAGTTGATCTAATGTTAACGTATTTATGAATTCAAATACATTTACTGTTTTTTTTTTTTAAACAGGCAACCTTCACAATTACACTGAATGTTATGAGACTTGTAAGAAATTCTCAAGGGATAATGGATGCAGCGCTAGAGATGAAAACAAAGTAATTTAATGTGTATTACATGTTAGATTACAATTATTATATTACGATTCTATATTAACTTAATTAAAATAATTAAAGTAACATTTATCTTATGTCTATTTCATTCAGTTTTAAAATGATGTTAATGAGTTATACACATTTTTATATTAATAGTAATTTTAAATTCTTTTTCTGATATTATCTTAAAACAAGCAATTACATTTTTTTGAAACTTAAAACATTAGTATTTAAGATACTTGAAATACATATACAACACTTCGCAATTCATTAGAATTGTGGTGTATTTATTCATTTTAGACAATTATTTTTCACATCTAAAAAATGAATCTCTGTATATTTACCATACATTTCGTCCACACAGGTCGGATGCTAGACAGGTCCTAGTGCTAACCTCAGTAGTTAGTGTCACTTTCTTGTTTGGAAATCTTGCCATTAGCAACACGACGGCCGTGTTCCAGTACATGTTTGCTCTTTGTAACGCTGCTCAGGGGATTTCAGTTGTTGTCTTGTATTGCTTCATGAACAAGCAGGTATTCCTTCATTATTCTATCACATATTACATTTAAAATAATTGTGCCTAATAAACATGTGTTTAATGAAGCAGAGGTCACCTGTTTCAGAAACATCAGCATGTGAGGGGATGGTGTGGTAAGCACTATGTAAGCACTTTCTTTTCTCTAGCGTGAGTTATTTTGACTCAAGGACGTTCTGCTAACATGATGCCGGATTCGAACTCCAGACATTCTAGCTCTACACCGCTAGGCCACGCCGTCCCTGCCTGATTACTTTCCTTTTAAAAATGTGTTTACTAGCTTATTTTTTAATTCCTCTTTTACAATAACAAACGTCAGCTCCATTTGCGCTACGCTTATCTAAATATGTCGTATTTACTCGATTTTTATATACCAATACACTATTTGCAGTGCAGTTAATATTTTAGTTCAGTTGAAAATAAACAAAGTAACTCACCAAGAAGCATGTTTTTCCTAAACACGTATTGTGTAGTTTAGTGTATCACTCATGTCATTCAAACGTAATGCTGATGTTTGTCAGGTGTGGGGTTGGATGATGTCTTTACCACCCAGACGTTTGACCCCCTCTCTTGTCACTGGTCAGAAGATGGTACGTGAGTCAGAAAACATAATAGTGAGTATGACTCGATAACGTTCATTACTTAATGATATTATGTTTATGACATTAATATTGTGCAGTGTGCTAGATAAGCCCCTCTTGGTTGCTAAGACTTTCTAAACAGAAATAATGGTTGATAAGTTGTTTTTTTTTCCGCCATTGGAACCATAATTTCCTCCAATTAGTGTGAGTTTTGCTCGATAACTTTCATTACTGTAACGATATTATGTTTACAACTTTAATATTGTGCTTGTGCTAGATGCTAGTGCTAGATTAGCCCCCCTTGTTTGCTAAGACTTACTTAAATAATGGTTGATAAGTTGTTTTTTCCGCCATTCTAACCATAATTTCCTCCAAGCATCTCCGTCAACGCCCATCCCTCTCCCCGAAGAAAGTTTACCTCATCCCCAACCCGCAACCTCGAACGAAATGGAATTAAAATAGACATAATATACTTTTACCAGCGCCCACCCCAGAACATTTTAGTCCTACCCCCTCTTCCCCCCACCACCTTCCGAAAATATCAAGTGCCCCCTATCCCGGAAGAAACACTGATTCTAACATAACTAGGTCAGAAATATTGTATTCATCATTTAGTTTGTTATTATACGTTAAGATGTTTCAAGAAATCGCCAATCCAAAACCTCGTTTTCCATCGTGGTAACCTTGTTTATTAGACTGATTAATGTTTGTTATGCTTTAAACACTGGACTTATGGCATTGTGGATGATGAAAGTGAACAAACTTATGCCTTAGATTTAAAACCAAGTATTTAGTTAAATAAAATATAATGTACATTGTAGCAATCGTAGGTCTAAAATGAATGTAAGATAAAATGTCTATACCATTTTCCGTAGTAGCCTATAACGTCGGTGTAATGAATCGAAATTAAATCTCTATATCATTTTCTTTACGTAGTACCAGGTGTATAAACAGATTGTAGATTTTATCCCTCTCACTATGTTTGTATGTAGTACTAGGTCTATAAAGTGAATGTAAATTTCATCTAGCTCTCGTTATATTTTTTTTTACTGTAGTACCACGTCGAGTTCAATAACTCAACTGATAACAAGACTCCAGAAGACATTAAAGGTACTAAAATAATACGCATGTGTTCAATATTTCATATATTAGAACATATAGAAAATGGACTTAGACTCTCAAGATGTACAATACACGTTTAAATACTATTCTAATGTTTATCTTCCATAATATTTCTTTTAGACACTGAAAGCGAAATGAATGTTTGAATTGGCGTCAAAGAAGATTGGATATATTACACACTGAAAACAATGTTTATTTCTATTATACTCATGAGTGTATATTATTTTGATTGTATTAGAATGAAAATATCGCCAATCCCTTTCAAATAATTAATGCAATTTTTTTTTTCTTTAAGTATTTAAGTTGCTTAAATATTGTGTACCATTACTTTCACATTGCCTTGCATGATTTTGTTTTTCAGGTGTGTGTGTGCGTGTGTGTTTGAGAGAGTGAGAGATTGATCTAATATTTGACACACGGGCAGGTCGTAAATGACAATGCAAAATATTTGAATTGTTAATCTAATTAAATAGAGCAGTAGTCATTAGAAATTTTTTTTAAATTACAACAAAGGGAGATGAAAAGATTTTTTAAAAATGCTAGCGATCGTTTGATCAGAGGGCTGTCGAGGAAGAATTCTTCGCTCACGGTTGGTCGATTTCATGTCCAATCGTCTGACATGGGCAGCTCAGAGGCGTATCTGGGGGGGGGGGGTGACATTTAGAGAAAAATGATAATTCCACTTAATTAAGTGATTAATTCGAATGTTATATAGTCTTTTAAGATGTGCAAATCTAAAGTTTTAAGGGAGGGGGGTGCAAATCGAAAGTAAAGTTGAAAGTTTGTCTCCTGGAAGGGTTGCTACACTTCTGGGGGGGGGGAGATACTATTAAGTGCAGCACTGGGTTACACCCGATCTTGCTACGCCACTGGGGTAGCTAAATCTATTTTAGAGATCACAAGCTGCTGGACTGATTTTAACGCAACATAGTTTTACGCGTAGCCCATTTAGTATCTACTTCATTTCGAACAAATGACTAAAAAGTGGAAAAAAATAAGGGAAAATTATTTTATTAAATTCGCAAGTTTAGTTTGGAGTCCCCAGAAAATTAAACATCTTCAGAACAGAGGGTTCGAACTCTTGAATTTTCCTTTTAGCAATTACTAGCTTCACAATCCCGACAATGCCAAACTCCTTTTTTAAAAAAGAAATCAATGTTTCGGCTATTTAATGTAACTTTCTACAAAAATGCGTAGAGCTTAATTATCAAAACACAAAATGAAAACAAAAAATATTTCAAAAGCAGTAGACTTTATTAAATAACAAAGCAGATAGGAAATAAAACAAACATAATATTAAGCTATTTCGTGTCAAGGCAATGCATAGAGAATAAACATTATATTTATATTTCTTTATTACATTGATGATATCTTATAATCATTAATTTTTTGTATGCATTACATTTTATTGTTTTAATGTTTTACCACGCTGTATCGTGTTAACATTTTCCAATCGGTAACGCGTTAAAATTTGATATGTTGTGTTTATGTAGCAACACATCAAATAAACAAAATAGAGTTCCTAATTAAGTAAACACAGCGAGTTTGGTATGACTGTTTTTAAAAATTAGAATCTTATCTTGCAAGCACTAAATAATAAAAGAAATCAAATGTGGTTCCTCACGACAACTTAGGTTAGGAGATGATCGATTGAATTAAGTAATACATTGACTTCTTTGTAATATGTACATTTGTAAAAGCAAGTGTTAAAATTATTAAAAATAAACACTTGTTGCATTTTTTTTAAAATATTGTAATTTAGATACTTTTTTAAATAAAATCACATGTGTGTATCGTAAAAAAAAAAGAATTGTGCTAAACCACTCAATCTTGTCATATCTTAAAATTAGCGTGTTTTAATTACTTTGAGTCGAATTTATCGACAAAAATTGTTTATCCAAATAGCATGCACAATAAAGCGAACAGCATAAAACATATTTTTTCATGTTTGTTTTTTTTTAACTTTATAATCAAGTTTGTGACTCTTGACCAAAACAATTACGTGAGCCAGTTGTGTGTGATAGATTGTTCTCTTGGTTTAGACCCACGTCAGAATGTTCAGATAACGTGTTCATTGAAGGTTTAGACCCATGGCAGAATGTTCACATAACGTGTTCATAGAAGATTTAGACCCATAGCAGAATGTTCAAATAACGTGTTCATAGAAGGTTTAGACCCATGGCAGAATGTCCAGATAACGTGTTCATAGAAGGTTTAGACCCACGTCAGAATGTTCAAATAATGTGTTCATAGAAGGTTTAGACCCCTGGCATAATGTTCAGTTAACGTGTTCATAGAAGGTTTAGACCCATGGCAGAATGTTCAGTTAACGTGTTCATAGAAGGTTTAGAGCCATGGCAAAATGTTCAGATAACATGTTCATAAAAGGTTTAGACCCATGGCAGAATGTTCAGATAACTTGTTCATAGAATATTTAGACCCATGGCAGAATATTCAGATAACGTGTTCATAAAACACTTCCGACGGAGCGCCCACGTTTGGCAGATTAGTGTGTGAGTAAAACAGTTCATCTTTTGGCTTCTCGTAAGGTGTCAAGTAGGTGTATGAGATAAAAGCTACATCCTTGGGTATTAGGTAGCTTTGTGAGTTAAGTACATCATTATTTAGTGCTGCGTATGTGTGTGAGTTAAACACATCATTTGGTGCTAGGTAGGTTTGTGAGTTGAACACGTCATCATTCGGTGCTGTGTAGGTGTGTGAGTTAAACACATCATTTGGTGCTAGGTAGATTTGTGAGTTGAACACATCATTCGGTGCTAGGTAGGTTTGTGAGTTGAACACGTCATCATTCGGTGCTGTGTAGGTGTGTGAGTTAAACACATCATTTGGTGCTAGGTAGGTTTGTGAGTTGAACACGTCATCATTCGGTGATATGTAGGTGTGTGAATTCAACTGTTGAGCGATCTGCGTTGGATGGTTCCGAGTGTTCAACGGTACATCTCTAGGTCTGGGATCATGAGAGGCAGGCTGGTAGAAGTGTTCCTCATCTAGGCTTCCTACAGGGAAGTGTAAGAAATATGTTTTTTTTTTCAATGCACAGACTATACCAAGAATTATGGTCGAATTCAAATCAATAATAACCAGAGTGTGTTGATGATGATCAGTGTGTTTTTATATATAGGCCTATATATATATATATATATATATATATATATATATATATATATATATATATATATATATATATATATATATGTATATATATATGTATATTATATATAAATATATATATATATATATATATATATATATATATATATATATATATATATATATATATATATATATATATATATATATATATATATATATATACTAGCCGTCCCGGCCAGGCCCTGCTCTGGCTTCTGTGAAAAACCTTTCTGTTAAAGACCATTACCTGTGTGTTTAGTAATCATCATAAACCCGGCATTGCACACCCAAACCAAAACCAAAACAACAAAACGCAAACATAACGCTAACACAATTACAAATACAAACGAAAACAAAAACCTAACAACTAACCCAACCACAACCACAAACACCAATACGAACACAAAGAAAAAAACAAACGAAAAAGCAAACGAAAACAAACCAAATCCAAATGCAAAACCAACCACAAACCCAAAGAAAAAAACACAAACGAAAAAACAAACGAAAACAAACCAAATACAAACGCAAAACCAACCACAAACACAAATACAAACGCAAAGAAAATAAAACACAAACGAAAACGAAAAAAGAAAGAACAAAAACGAACCAAATCAAAACGCAACCACTAACGCAAACCCAACCTAAACACAAAGAAAACACTAACGCGAACATAAACGCACAGTGCTCAGAGTCTAGCCCGGGGCGGAATCGCCTGTTTCAGCTTAATAAACGACTATAGTACCCCAACTTATTCAGAGTCTTTTGCACTCACTTTAATGAACGTAGGCGCGAAACCGAACACGGGAGGCCCGGGACCCCAAATAGCACCCTGTCTGGGCGCCAGAGGACGCACCATGACGTCACCGCCTGATTGAACTTAGTAAACGACTATAGTACATAACTTATTCATAGTCTTTTGAACTCACGCGAACGTATATACCATAGCGTACACCGGAAGGCCCGGGGCGCCAAATAGCACCCTGTCGGGCTGCCGGAGGACGCCCGGATTTGATTCACTTAAAGACTATAGTAAACTTTCTTACCCATAGTCTATCGCACTCTTAAAAACAAAACTATGCAGCATAGCGCTCACATGATAGCCCAGGGTGCCAAATCGAACCGTGCAAGGGCGCCGGCGGACGCGCCTGTTTCAATTTAGTGAACAAAAATGATAATACTCCAAGCTTATCCGTAAATGGAAAGAAATAAACATATAGGATTTGTAGGACCTGGCTTATTAAATGTTATTGATTTAAAAAAAAAATATTGAACAGTATGTTCAGTGTATAGAATAAATAAAAGGCAGTGTTAAAAATACCTAACGACATTGCACTTAATCAATCCCCGCTAATTATGTAATTTTTTTTTTCTTTACACCAAAAACAAAGTAATAAAATGTAAATTCTTTCTTCTTAAGAATTTTGTTTATTAAAGGGAAGTAACTGTGCAGTCAATACATTTCCGACACAATTTTAGAAATTTTATAAACGTCGATACACTTTTTAAAAATTTTATGTCGCGTTCATAATTGAAAATTATTCTTCTAAGTAAATAGAATGAAAATTGTTTTTAAAGACTTTCAATGGTAATTTTTTGACTCGTAAATTTAGACTATGAGCACGATAAAAAATCTAACACTTAAATCCATAGAACTGTCAACGACAAACTTTTTTGCCACACGTTACAGAACTGAGCTTTATATATTAGATATATATGTTACGGTCAAAGCCCGAAGTGCGGCAAAAGCGCGGATTGGCCGGCCAATGCGCGCATTGGCCGGCTCTCTTGGCCAAAGCCCGAAGAACTTAGCACCAAGATCGTATTTCGTACATTGGCCGGCCAATGCGCGCACTGGCCGGGACGTACTGGCCAAAGTCCGAAGCGCTTAAACTTGACAGCGTATTGTGTACATTGGCCGGCCGATGCGCGCACTGGCCTGGATGTCCTGGCCAATGTTCTATCTAGACTAAGTTGTAATCGCATTTTCATTATTATGGGTGCGTTTTCATTGAGAGTAACGTATTATATAGCTCTTTTTTGTATATCATTCTATATGCAAGGCGACATGGATCAAAAGGGCCGTCAGACCATGAAACAGACATAGCAGATTGCTGTCAAAAGAAAAAAATGTAAATCCATGTTAGTTTCCATTTATGGGCTCTCGATAAAATAGTTACTGAGGAAGATCTTGAGAACATTGAACAAGAAATGGAGGTTGCCATAAATGCAACGACATCCTCAGCTAACACATCTACTGCCGTGGCGGAACGTCCAGACCAGTTGCGTGACAATAATGTGGCCAACAGATTCTATGTAGTTTGTGAAAAACATTGTAGTGCAGCTCATTCTTTTGGATCCAGTGGCAACGATGTCCATGCTATTTGTTGAATACCCAATGAAGCAGACGAAGGGTACGGAGGGAACATTACCTGCAGATTGTGTCACAACAAACAAGACATCATGGAACACAGATCAGCAGCTCATACTGGCTTGCAAACTCAAGGTGCTAAGATGCTTAAAACATCAAATACAAAATTTAAAGATGGTGAAGTGGGTGACAATGTACGCATCCGTTTTCCAGATGTTGACAGAGGTCACGGTGATCCCCGAAGCGTGATTGCAGTTATCATAAGCGTCGAGGGCGGTTTCTACAAATTAGGAACGGAACAATGTGTTCTAAAACAACTGTATGCTAGAAGTGAGTTTTCAATTCTTCACGAAAAACTGCTCTTATTGTGGTCAGTTGGCACTGAGGAAAAATCACTACGAACCATCGCATCTTCACAATCATTGACTGGGGGCCAAGGCTACACTCGCTGCAATTGCAGAACTAAGTGCACAACAAATAACTGCAAGTGTAAAAATAACACGCTGCTATGTAATTCTAAATGCCATAAAAGTTCAACTTGTTGTAACAAATGATGATATTAATAGATTGAGACTATAGTACAATAAAAAATTTGAATGTTTCTGTCTTTACTTTAATGAATAATCAATAAAGACCTAATTTCATGATCCTTACGGCATAAAAAAAAAAAAAAAATCTGCTCATGATCTTCTAATGCGGTCTTTGGCCGGCCGTCCCTAGCCAGATGATCTTCTAATTAAGACTTTGGCCGGTCCACCATGGCCAGTCCTCGGACTGGCCGGCCAAAGGCCGAAATCAAGCAAAGTTTCGGACTTTGACCGACCTATGGGAGGCAAATTGGCAAATGCTAGGATTGGCCGACTTCGGGCTTTGACCGTAACATATATATATATATATATATATATATATATATATATATATATATATATATATATATATATATATATATATATATATATATATATATATATATATATATATATATATATATATATATATATATATATATATATATATATATATATATATATATACATGTATATGTGTTTGTGCGTGTATTTATTTACAGTTAAATATATTACTCTTTTAAAGAATGCTCTGTATTATATTTAACACAACACATCCTACTTTTATCTAGTAGATCTCTCATGTACCAAGACCAGCCTCGAAGACTGAAAAAAATAAAAAGAAGCATTATGTAGTCGATAATAAAAATACCCAAATATCGACATCTATATTATATTGTATGCATGCACTTAACATATTGGCGTGATGAATGTAGGTAATATATTAAATAGTTACCTAGTTGATGTTGGTTCATTTCGGGTTTTAACAGAACCCCCTAAAATAAGAAATATGAAATCGTGTAAACATATTTTAGTGTTCTCGTTAATTAGTCTTTCAAACACGATGTTTCTACATTATTTTCTTTGGATGGTTGTAATATAGTAAATACAATGCTAGATCACTTAATTTACAATTGTAAAATTGCTCCATGAATAGTAAATTACAAGTCTTGGAGAAAAAAGTTCAATAGTGTCCACACATAACGACGTTATTGGTTATTTAATAATCCTATAGTATGATAGATAAATGTCTATAAAAAATAAAAATAAAGAATACCATTTTTTTCAAAATACAAAGTAGGGCCTATATAGTTCGGTGTCTGTTCAAAGAATTCATTTAAATGAAGTGCATTGTATTTTTATTTTAATTAGCTAAATATATGCAATATTATTAACATTTTAGTAAAAAATTATTTTAATTATTCTATAAATGGTAGTTGTAGCGTGTAGCTAATTTACCTCTATGTTTGTAGACTATGAGAACGGTTGCTGTGAGTACTATCAGGATCGAAGAAGGAACAACACTCATCAGAATAACGTGTTGGACACGGACGTCAGAAAACCTTGTCTCATCTGGTGAAATGGGAAAACTATCATTGCACTGAGATTAGATACGATCGCTAAAATGTTAAGTTTATATACACCTATACAGCCATATATACATACATATATATATATATATATATATATATATATATATATATATATATATATATATACCTGTTAGTATATAAATAAGTGTGTGTATTTTTTTGTGTCTGTGTGTTTGTGCGTATGTGTACGTTTTGAGTGTATGCGTCAATACGTGAGTATGTGAGTTAGTGTGTATTAATTTACGTGTGTGTACCTTTAAGGGTTTGAGTGTGAATGTGTGTGTGTGTGTGAATGGTTGAGAGTGACAGTGTGTGCTCTATAATTTTAAAATACAAGCAGCTAATACAAATGTCCAACACGCTTGAATCAAGGTTACTTTATTTAAAACTTGATATCATCAAACTTACTAGTACTGATGGACTCAAGCGTATGATTGATATAATTATTGTAGTAGTCGTAGTTTGATCCCAGTTTGATGGTGATCGGCCTCAAGTCACGCGTCGTCACATCCATCAACGTGAGCGTTACAGTGTACTCAAATATGGTCCTGTTGTCCCAGTCTAAACAGAATCTGGTCTCACAATGACCCTGTTTATACCACTTCCCCTCGTAAGACACCATCAGTGGGACGCCGACTTTGGGTGTTGGGGTGAAGACACAAAAGATGAATGTAACGTTGTCACCGATGTTTATTTTTTGAGTTTCAGTGTTGGGGCATATGCGTGGAGGGCCTGTGTTGGGAATCGTAAATGAACACATGATAACACTTTAGAGCAAAAATACAATAGGAACAATTATCTTAGATTGTTATCAGTTAAAGAATGTAAATAACGTTGATAATATATCATATAACCACTCGCAATATATATACACATTTAACAGACTAAAAGCCGGTTGAAAGGTATTACCTACATAGTGTTTGGAAAATATATCCAAAGTTAATAATACAAATGTTACGAAATATGTCTAAACGTTGATCTTTCTTCTTCTTCTTCGTTCATAATTTTAGTGTTGGAAGAGAACCCCTCCAACACAATTAAGGATACGTGTCAACTGGTTATGCGCCATTGAGGCCATTGACTCCGATTTCAGCCTGCTTTTCTTTTTGGATTTGCTTCCATAGCCTTTGTCCAACAAAGAACAAACTACAAGGCAGCAGTTTGATTTTGGAGTTGTCTCTCCTAGAAGATTGGCTGTCCCTTGCTATCGAGCCTCATCTGCTCTCATCTAAACGTTGATAATATTAATATTGTTCTGCAAAGGAAAAGCCTATCTACAATCGTAGGTCTATCAGCTTACCGCATTTTTAGTCATATAATTATTGTTGCTTTGTTATGAGTAGAATAATAATTAATTCCATTATTTTTCATATAATCAGTTAATGCTTACTATTACAGGAGTTTGTTTTGATTTTTATTACATTGTATAATGTTTAGTAATAATAATAAATAGAAAAAAAATATTAATAAATATAGCAAGGTATGTATTTATTATTAGTCCCGTGTCTATCCAATTGTAATTAATACATGAAATGAATTAGGAAAATAAAATGCGAGTATTCAGATGGCCGTACAATCTCTTAATATTCCGACGTTGCAGAAACAGATACACTCTACAAATAAACTCTACTGTGTAAAGTAGATTCACAAAAATGGTACATTACTACCGTCCTCGGAAAACCTAACTGCGCTTGTAGTTAACTTCATTGACGGACAACAGAGATTTTTCAATAAATAATATCCATTGTTATTTTCCATGTGTATCTTATTTCAACATGCATAAATCTGTAACATTAAGTTAATGAGAAATAATTAAAAGGTAAGATGTTTTCACGTTAACTAGTTTTTAAAATACCATTGGGTTATCCATCATGCCGTCTATACCATTACCAAACTAAGTCTCTGGATTTACACTTTATACAATGCTAATTGTATATTTACAATTTTCTTACACATAATGACCGATAACTCTAGCACGAGCTTCCCCTTCCCATCTGGATAATCACAGCTTATCTCCCCAGCGTGTTCACATCTTAGTGTCGTAATGTTCTGCTTCTCTCCCTTGCCCAGTTTACCAGGGACAAGTGGGGTACCGGTCAGATGGCTGTCATTTAGACTAGCTACCAGCCCCCAGCAGCTCAGGTCTCTAGTGCTGTTCACTGTGTGGGCTACATGTAGCCTCCTCGCTTGTACTTGGGCAGCAGTACCTGAAGTATACAATTGTAAAAAGTATTTCTGCTGTGAATTTTTTTTTTTTAAATATGCACAAACTTTTTAAAAATTTAACTTGTCATAATAGTTTACTTTATTTGACATTAGAACAAAACTTGCTAAAATACAATGCCATTTAACAGAAAAATAATATCTATCTATATATATAATTCTCTTCTGTGATCAGTTAGAAAATAAAATACTTAAAAAAAACTTTTTAAAAAACCACGTTTTTCTTGTGGACTAAAAAGTAGAAAATAACTATTTACATACATTTGATGACAAAAAACGTGGGTACGTTCACCATCAAATTTCCCGACCCATCTGCCCGACCCACGTTTTTTGTCCTCAAATGTATGTAAATAGTTATTTTCTACTTTTTAGTCCACAAGAAAAACGTGGTTTTTTAAAAAGTTTTTTTTTAAGTATTTTATTTTCTCCTTTTTAGTCCGTTGCTACACATGAAAAACGTGGTTTTTAAAAAAGTGTTTATAAATACACGGACTAAAAATCTTGAGCGACCAGGATTCGAACCTGGGTTGTCGCGGCCACAACGCGAAGTACTAACCACTATACGATCACGGCCAGCGCGCTCACATCGATTGGGGTCGAAGTAATTGTGTCAATAGGCCTCAAGTCTTGTCGGTATCTTTAGAAATCATGTCCTCAATTTTATGGTCCTTGGGGCGTAATTAAATTAAGCTAATTACGGTCACTAATTGCTAGTTTTTATGATTGCATCTGAAATTGTTAGGCGAAAGTAGAATGCATGCCAAATTTCAGGTCTCTAGAGCAATCAGAAGTGGGCTAATTTTCGATGTCAATTTTAACAACAAACATCCAAACAAACAAACAAACGCGAAGCTGATTTAAGAATAAAAATACTTAAAAAAAAACGTTTTAAAAAACCACGTTTTTCTTGTGGACTAAAAAGTAGAAAATAACTATTTACATACATTTGATGACAAAAAACGTGGGTACGTTCACCATCAAATTTCCCGACCCATCTGCCCGACCCACGTTTTTTGTCATCAAATGTATGTAAATAGTTATTTTCTACTTTTTAGTCCACAAGAAAAACGTGGTTTTTTAAAACGTTTTTTTTTTAAGTATTTTATTTTCTCCTTTTTAGTCCGTTGCTACACATGAAAAACGAGGTTTTTAAAAAAGTGTTTATAAATACACGGACTAAAAATCTTGAGCGACCAGGATTCGAACCTGGGTTGTCGCGGCCACAACGCGAAGTACTAACCACTATACGATCACGGCCAGCGCGCTCACATTGATTGGGGCCGAAGTAACTGTGTCAATAGGCCTCAAGTCTTGTCGGTATCTTTAGAAATCATGTCCTCAATTTTATGGTCCTTGGGGCGTAATTAAATTAAGCTAATTACGGTCACTAATTGCTAGTTTTTATGATTGCATCTGAAATTGTTAGGCGAAAGTAGAATGCATGCCAAATTTCAGGTCTCTAGAGCAATCAGAAGTGGGCTAATTTTCGATGTCAATTTTAACAACAAACATCCAAACAAACAAACAAACGCGAAGCTGAGTTAAGAAAAACGTTTTAAAAACGTTTTAAACAAGCTGCAAGCGCCTCCTTGCAGTCCCCTCTCTTTCTCTCTATCACTATCACTACCACCCCCACCCCACCCCCACATGATCTGGTGAGCGGTGTTCACTCTGTTTACATTTTACAATCACAGAGACGGGTTTGGTGACGGCTATTAGGGGCAGATAATTTAGTTTTAAACGATTTTAAACTTAGAGGAGGTAACTAAGAGGAGGCTGCTTTCACGTGGGGGGGGGGGGTAGTGTTTTTAAGCAAATATTTTCAATGGCAGCATTGGTACTGTCGAATTCACAAATTATAAATTACTGAAAAGTAGAAAAAAAACAACTAAATAGCGGCGTATGATACGCAGCGGGTCGGCTCGTTATCATATAATTAACATAATATTTATGTAGAAACAAAGCAGTTGTTTTATCCGTGCTATTGGAATGCATACTTAATGAGTTACAATTATAATGTACTTTTTCTATTTTAAACATCATGTAAAACAAAAGGGTTATACACTAGTGGGATTTAATTACAGCACAAATAATATACCATTTCAACGATAATCTCAAAATATTTGCAACTTATAATAATAATAATCTAAAATATAATGCGTTTCACTTTATTTATTTTGAAACAGCTTAGAACACTTAGTAATTACTTTTAATCTAATCTAAATATTTAAAGCGTGCTGTTGGTTCTACCGACATAAACTTATATTACTAATCCTAAATATTTAAAGCGTGCTGTTGGTTCTACCGACATAAACTTATATCACAAATCCTAAATATTTAAAGCGTGCTGTTGGTTCTACCGACATAAACTTATATCACTTATCCTAAATATTTAAAGCGTGTTGTTGGTTCTACCGAAATAAACTTATATTACTAATTCTAAATAATTAAAGCCGTGCAGTTTGTTCTACAAACGTAAGCTTATATTACTAAATCTAAATAATTTAAGAGTGCTGTTGGTTCTACCAACTTGTATAACTAAATCTTCACTTCATTAGTTGTAAATTAACGTTTTGGCTAGTTATTGTGGTCAGTTATCGGCGTTTTTAAACACGCGTACAAACATCGTCATCTAATGATTCCATATTGTTTAGTTCAGAAAATTTAAATATATAATAGTTCAACATAACATTGCACTCGTTTAACATTTTATAAATTTCAAGTAAAAATAGAAACTTATAAACTATCTCATGCTGTTTATAAATAGAGTGCTATGCACTTACCATTAAAACCATAGAAAAGTAAAAGAAAACAGAGAAAATGCATTTTTCGTTTAGTTAACTTGAACTAGAAACGAAATATTAATCTGAATTCCTTTAATATTATGTTGCAACAACATCCACAAAGGCAATAATTTGCCGCTTTTTATTACATTTTTGTTTAGAAGATGAACACTTAAATCTTTTCTGAAATTATCAAAATGAAGTTTATAAACGAAATTTGTCCTTCAGGTTGCAAAGTAAACAACACACACAATAACTACACAACATTAAGGAACCATGCAGCTTTAAATTGTGCATGAAATTCATGATAGAACACGTATTAATGCATGTTAAAAATAATTCCGGATATCTTAGCACATGATCCAAATGTGATTACAATCCCAGAGTGACTGGCTAATAGCTCTTAGATTTTTCTCATCAATCACTTAAACGTTTCATCTCTGGAAGAAAAACGATGTTCTCAAGTGACTAGAAGTATACATTCGATTGAAGATAAGTACTTGTATGTGAGTCATATACATTTCAATTGTGAAAATGATTTAAACGTTGTTTTAAAAGTATTAGCATTTTCACACGAACATGTGTCGGCACCGACGTCTTAATGAGTTCATGAGTCAACTTAAGTATTTCAATGTTTTTCCTACATTTTAGTGTTTCATTCTTATATATATATATATATATATATATATATATATATATATATATATATATATATATATATATATATATATATATATATATATATATGAGTTCATGAGTCAACTTAAGTATTTCAATGTTTTTCCTACATTTTAGTGTTTCATTCTTATATATATATATATATATATATATATATATATATATATATATATATATATATATATATATATATATATATATATATATATATATATATATATATATATATATATATATTCTTATATACATCAATCACACAAATAACCCATGTTCTCTGTAAGTGGTTTGCCATTAAACATCTGGGAATCTTTTTAGTTAATACCATAACGACATAACGAAACAACAAACTAAATCTCAATACTATGACTCACATTACGCTCTATAGTCCTAAAATAAATCGTGTACAACGTTTGAAGATCACCTTCACGATGATGGGAAAAGGCTAACAAGTATTAAGCAGGAAATGAGTAACAAACGCCTTCAATGTTTTTAACCAAATAACACAAAGTGAAACGTAGCCGGAGGAATGATGATCACTGGTTTGAGTAACGTAACGCTTTTTGTCGATTTTTACCTCCCCCCCCCCCCACCTCTGTCACATATCGTTATAACAAACCAGACCCCCACCCCTTTAAAAAGCCTACAACTCCCTCAAAAGTACAGTTTTTTTTAAACATTGATTTATTTCTAAAAATAACAACTAAGCTCGGTTTATATGAAGTATAGCAAACAATGTTTATTACAATTTACAAAAACAGTTAGAAAAAACAGAAATAACCACATTTTTAATAAACCGGGTGTGATCTCCCCTAAACTTTCTCGAATATTCTTATATAACTTGGAATGTAGACATGATTTTTAATTACTTAAACTTTTAAAAATAGAATAGAATCTCATAGAAAAAAACATTGCGCACCAAACAAACGCCGAAACAAAATGTGCACAATAGAGCGCAATATTATTAGTACTTTAAAAATTTACATTAGTTTTTTGAGAAATCGGAAGTAGCGTAAATTACTACTTCCGGTCAACGGAAATTACTCAAAATTTAACAGAAGGTAGACAATTAGATCTTTTACTTACATGTGAAATTTCATGTATCTGTCTGAAATAGTACTCAAGTTATAGGCTTTTGAAAAATTCAAAGTAGAAAAAGTACCACTTCCGGTTGTCGGAAATCGCTCAAAAGTTGATACGGATCTACGATTTTGATATAATACTTATATATGAAATTTCATCAACCTAACTGTAACGGTACTCAAGTTATCGTGTATACACACAGACACACAGACACACTGACACACAGACACACACACACACAGACATACGGACAAGATTGCAAAATTATGTTTTTCCGTATCAGTGAGGTGTAAAACGTCGAGATTTGTAAAAATCGCGATTTTTTTTTTTGCACGATTACAATACTTTCTCTATACTTCGTATATACGAGAAAGTAAAAATGCAAAAGTGTGATGTTATACAATTTGACCCTCTACCCTTTATGAAACATCGCCACATAATTACAGACCCCCCCCCCCACACACACACACACAATCTCCTACCAGCTAAAAAAAAGCACCTCTCAATCGTTTTCAAAACTGTTCAATCCTCATTCAGGCGTGGGGTACGAATACACAAACACCCTGGGGCAAACTCAACTCACACCCAAACAATCTAAGTTCTAGACTACTCTAACGGTGAAAGGGCTAATGATTTTCCCACGTTTTCTTTAACTTGCTTTCTCTGTTTGTTTGTCTTTCCAATCAAATCTTGCGATCGAAATTTCTGGCACTTCCCAGTTAGCTAGCGCGCTGAAATTTTCAGGGAAGCTTTCTTTTGGATGACCATAGAATATTCAATTGTTATTATTACTAAATTGATCAATTGAAACATTTTATTGAGCATTTTAGACCGCTATATAATCTATATATATAATTCTCCTCTGCGAGCCATTAGAAAAAAAACCAGCGACGCGTAGCTAGCCTCTCTCTTGCCGCGCGCAGTGAAGCGAACGATCCCAAGTCGCGACAGGCTTAGGGGCAGATAATTTAGTTTTAACCGACTTTAAACTTACAGGAGGTAACTATTACTACTGGTGGCCAGTTTGGGGGAGCCTATATGGTCGAGTGGTTGGGCACACGATTGCTATGGGGCTATCCCACTCGGCGCGGGTTCAAATCTATGTGTTCTAGTCAGTAATGTATTCACACAACGTGTTTTTTACGAGTTGTCTTTTTACGAGACTTTAATGCTATACAACTTTTACGAGATTTTAATGCAAACAAACAGACAAAGACTAAAAAGTAGAAAATAATAAACATTAAAAAAGTTTAAAAAAACCCACGTTTTCTGATTGAACTAAAAAGTAGAAAATAAATGCTATACATCACAATAATGCAAGCGATCACTCTACTATAAGCGATCAAAAACGTGGGGCGCCGTGATTTTCTTACAGTTTCTAATACTGTTGACTCTCTACAAGCTCCCTAATAAAAGTCAATAGTATTATCTAATCAATAGTAATATAACTTTTACTTCGGCGCCCCACGTTTTCGATCGCTTATAGTAGAGTGATCGCGTGCATTATTGTGATGTATAGCATTTATTTTCTACTTTTTAGTTCATTCAGAAAACGTGGGTTTTTTTAAACTTTTTTAATGATTATTATTAGGACAAATGATATTACGACAAAAGATCTCAGGAGAAAATATCTCAAGAAAAATTGTATCATTGACAAATAATCTCAGACAAAATATATCAGACAAAATATATCAGACAAAATATCTTACAGCTAAATACTTTGAGATAATTTGTGCTGAGCTTTTGTCCTGAAATCGTTTGTGATGGAACCTTTGTATCCTATTCTAACCCAAAGTACAAATGACCCGTAAAGTCAATTAAGGACGACTCAAAGTCAAATGTCTATTATGGTCTGTGAAAACAGTTTTCTCATCCATCTTTTCTGGGAAAATGTGGACTTAAAAATATTATACGATCGTTTTTTTCAACCACAACTCTCTTTTTTTTTCCTGATTCATATGTTTACATTTTGAAAAGCTGAAGGACTTCAGAAGAAACAAAAACATTTCATGGCTATACGGCGAAAAATGTCTTTAATCATCATTGTAAACATAAAGGTCAAAACTTAAAAGTTAATTTAAAAAAAAAAACAATTATGTTTCAGAGAGTAAAAGTAAAGTACTTGAACAAAATACTAGCAAATAAAAATAGATCAAATGGAGACTTGTCTTAGGTAAATGAGAATAAAAGTGTCTATTAAAATCACAGTCTGAGAAAAAGATGAACTCTTCGTAACATAACTAATTAACAGTCTAAATTAAAACGTTAATTGCTGTCTTTGTATTCATTTATCACTCTCACAAAATTGTCATGTGCAAAGGCTGCTCGGAGAGTATCCAATTTAAATATATATATATATTTTGATACAATATGTTCTCAATAGTTCATTACAACTTGAAAATAAATGTCCAATTAGGTATGTGCTGAAGCTAATAATCAAACGTATGAATTTGAAACAACATCAATTATTACAAAACCATATTTTAAAAAGTCTGTTACAGAGCGTTGCATAATTTTTTGTTTTATCAACAGGAAATGTAAATCTTTTTGGGAATAAGAGTGTCCGTTCTAACGTCTGCTTCCAAAATGTCAAGTCTACTGATCGTGTCAATTATTTTGTTGACATTAATGAGGTTGTCGAGTATAATATTAAATACAACAAACGTATGCTTCCAACATATCAAGTCTACAGATCGTGTAAACTATAATGTACACATCAATGAGGTTGTCGAGTATAATGTTAAATACCACGCATAAGCGATACTGAAGTGAAAACATTGTGTGTTGTAGCGAACAGGGTAATTAAATATTGATTTAAATCAACACACACCAAAACGCATTTGTTATTAATTTATACAAAGATTATGTGATAAGATAAATATATAAAGACCAGTAGATGCAAAACAATGACTCTCAATACTGGACTGGAGTTGCTAGGCATTTCTGAAATTGAAAAAAAATATAACGTGATTTTATTTTTTAAATTTTTTTTTTCTGGTAATTGCCTTTTAAAAATTGTAATTATAACAATAAACGTACAATATAAACTGTTTTTTTTAAATATGGTAAACCTATACATTTGGTAATATTCAAAACAGCTTAATTAGAAAAAAATGAAATATTCAATTAATTTAAAATATCTTTAGTTAAACACTTTTTCTAAACATCACTCAAAAAGCATAAAATTAAAAAAAAAATGTTAACCTAAAATTTTCGGTACATACATATAATCTAAGGTTATTTTACGGTTGATATCATAGTTATAGTTATAGTTAAGCTTACTTTACTCATAAGTGTTTTTTTTCGTGATAGATAAATTTAAACCAGGAAAATAGGGAAATCCTTGTCTCTGTTATATGTACTCAGTGGGTAGCGAGGTCGGGTGTCACCCGGTGCGGCATTTAATGGTGCACCCCCCTCCTCAAACTTCCGATTTGCACCCCCCCCGTCAAACTTTCGATTTGCACAACCCCCCCCCCCTCCCCCCTCGAACTTTCGATTTGCACCTCTTAAAAGACTATTTAACACTCGAGTTAATTACTTAATTAAGTGGAATTATCATTTTTCTGTATATATTTTTTGCCTTGGTGTCACCTCCCTAAATGGTGTCACCCGGTGCGGTCCGCAGCCCCGCCCCCCCCCCTCTCGCTACGGCCCCGTATGTACTACTTGTAATACATAGCCCATGCACCAGCATCTGACTTAAACATCAGAAGATGAACTTTGAACACCTGTGCATTACCTGTCTTGTAAGTGACGGTGTCTTCACACCCCTCTCTGGCACCATATCTGTTGGAAGCTGTGACTCTCAGGTTGTACACCTGCCCAGGTGCCAAATCCTGCACCGTAAAACCCAGTCCGCCACTCGTCAACTCTACTGCAGCGATCTCGGGTAGGGTTCTGATATCAACCTCTTTCAATATTGTAACTTGGAACCGTTGCTCCGATCCGCCGTCGTATCCTGGTTGCCATGACAACAGGACGAAGGTTTGATTGACATAAGATGCTTTGAGGTGAGTAACACAGCATGGCGGCCCTTTTGAGAAGCAATGCATATAATTGATATCATTTTACGATCACCGAAAAAATGTGCAAACAGAAGAATGCCCCAATACAAACTCATTAGACTAAAACAATGTTATTTGTTTGATTTTTCGAAGACATTTTTTATTACGCTACATTGCGCATGTGTTTATATTTTGCAAACATCTTCAAACGATCGATTTAAAAAAGAAATACTCCTTTGCGCATATTGTGTGCAGTGTTTCTTCCAGACTTTTTTCCTCCGGGGGGTGGGGGGCACTTGACATTTTCGAGGGAAGGGGGGGGGGGGAGAGAGAAAGACTGAAATTTCCAAGGGGGGGGGGCACTGTTAAAAGTATATATTTTCTATATAAATTCAATTTCGTTCGGGGGTGGGGGGTTCTTCGGGGAGGGGGGGGGCGCGAAGAGATGCCTGGAGGAAACTCTGAATGTGTGCATAGTTTCAGGTTGCGCAAATCTCAGTTGCGCTTTTTCGAGTCACTGATTGTACTTACACACACAGAAAATGAAAAGCTTCTTGTTCATGAATATATGATTAGGATAATTTTCAAATACTAATGTCAAAAGAAGTTTGAAGTTTGAATATGAGATTACGCCATTTCTTGTCATTTAAAAAGAATGCAAACTGTTATGAATAAAATTAAATCCATGGTTATCCTCGACAGCAATTTTCTTTCAAACATATGTACACACTATGTTATAACAAAAAAACTTTTCCCTAATTAAATTTTAAAAAAAAATATTGATTCTGAATAATAATTATAAGTATCTCTAATTTGTATATAAAATTTAAATCCATAGATTGTATACAAATGAATACGCAAATCTGAAGATTTGTGCTAATACATACAAAGCTAGACTATATTTACCTATGGGCTGAATTAAATACGTAAAATTTAGATAAGAGCCTTGATCTTTTTCATCGCCCACCAAAAATTCAGCAAGTAATTCCCCATACATAGACATCTTCATATTCCTCACATAAACAACAATGTAGAAAAACGTGACGTTTGAAAGTTGACTGGAGTTCCATCTCACACATACGTTGTCGCCACATCCTTGTGTGGAGGAGGCGATCTGGTCAGACACCTCACGAAGATCGGTGTGGTTGGATACCACATCAACATCGGTGTGGTTGGAGTTCACACGAAGGGCGGTGTGGTTAAGGGCCACATTGAGGTCAGTGTGGTTAAGACGGCCAGAAAAAACTACACACAAATGGGCACTAGCGTTGTGGTCAGCTTGGGCTGAGATCAATCTCGTAGGTTGAACGTACCCACAAACATTTGGTAGATCTATAGATAAAAGAGATGGGGAAAAATCAGAATGTGAAATACTTATTTCATAAACATAAACATCAAAACTCGATCTACCAATGTAAACGGAAAAAAAGAAAGAAAAGTATTCTTTCAGTAACTTCAAGATATACGATTATGCGATAGAGAGCTGAGAGCTGGACTCGAGTTCGAACCCGAGTTCAAGTCAGTAGACCGTCCCTGAGTCCACCCAACTCTGATGGGTACCTAACTCACGTTAGGGTAAGGAAAGGCGGCTGGGCATAGTGCTGACCACACTATCTCTTCATATGCCGAGGTCACAGAAACAAGTGAACTCTACTTCACTTGCCCAATAGACCGTCAGGTTTGAAAGGGAAATTTACTTTTAACAAAACACATCATTTGAAAAACTCTTCTAGTCGGTACTGTATCAAACTGAATTCTCTTTCAACTAGCTCATATTGGTACACATATACATAGCTGGACTCTGCAAAGATTGCTTTCTTTCGTATTATCTACACATAATTTAAAGCACACTTACATTGTATCAATTGTTATCATCAAAGACTAATAAACTGATGCTTTATAATAACAATATGTGCATATACTTTAGATTTGCCTTATCTCAAACTAAAGGCTAAAAGACTTGATATTTAAGATGATATCATTATGAACGCAAAGTTAAGCGTAGTATATGACAAGAATATAACCAGTAAATAATATTAAGTTAAGTTTGTACTACGGGGTATTATATTTTAAGTACTATTCGAATACATATGGGAAAACAACGTTTTCAAACGTTATATACGAAATCTACATTTAAATGTATGATATTTTGAAATTTTGAAATCAACTTATTCAATATGACATACTCTCCATGATTTTAAGCTGAATGTTAAACAGCAGCGCCATCGTTTCTGCTTCATCAGCGTTTAACTGTACTAAGTATGACGCGACGTCTTCGGTTTTGACTTCCGGTACCGTGAAGACCATGTGATAGTAGAGTCCGTCCCTGGTGTAGTTGACCTTTGTCCTGAGGTGGTTTCTGTACCCCGGGGTGTCGTGCAGGTAGAAGGCTCGGTGGTTGATGCGGTGGGTGTTGGTTAGGGCGGGGTAGGCCATCACGCAGATGGAGGTGCGGATTGGGGTTGATGTGTCGCGGATGTAGGTGGTGATGGTGTGTGACTGGTCGTCACATAGCACCGGGGGACCTGTTGGGTAGTTACAGTAATAATTTACATGTCAGGGCTATCAATAATGTATACAGTAATACATGTTATACTAAATGTTATTTGCTATCACTACTAAATCAATTTTTAATGTAAAACATAATTTTTGATGGTGAAAGATAAGGCAACATTAGGAATAGGCCAAAGAAATGAGAAATGTAGAACGCCTAGCTATTGGTCAAGTTAATGAAGCAGATAGGAATAATAAACAATAAAAAAAACTGACCAATTAGAAGTGATATGATGGGTTACGTGTCAAAACCAGCTGGTCATTCAAAAAAGTTTAAACTCAAAATTGTTGATAAGCTAAACCGTTTTGAAAATATTTTTAGATATGTTAAACAAAAGCAATCGTCCCAAAAAAGTTACTTAAAAATTATTTTACTTACAATTTGCAATAGTCAAATTCAGGTATGTAACTTGTGAAGAGTTACTTGTGTTGGGTGTCTTACAGTAATATTTCCCCATATCCTGACACGAGGCGTTCTTTATATCATATAGCAGTTTATCCGCTCGTACGGTAAAGTTCAAATTTTTCTTGCCGCGGTGTTTAAACATCTGTATTTGGTTGACGGCATGGTCCGTTGATTCACACACGATTTGCAAATTGTTGCCGGGGTAGTGAATGTCCACAAAGGTCGAGGTATATATGATGAGACCTCGGAAACAGACATGTGATACGTATAATATCAATAAATCAACAGTATATATACATATATATATATATATATATATATATATATATATATATATATATATATATATATATATATATATATACATGTATATATATATATACATGTATATATATATATATATATATATATATATATATATATATATATATATATATATATATATATTTATTTATTTATAAAAGGGTATTTGTATATGTGTATGTGTTAGTCTGTTACGCATTACTACACATTTCAAGCGATCGCCATGAAACTTTGGGAAGTTAGAATACTCCAGCTGATAAAACACTTAATATCGGCCCCCAAAGGCCCCCAAGGGCTCACAAGGGCCGCCGAGGGCTCCGTAACATAGATAAGGAATATATTTTAATTTTGAATAATCGCGGGAGTTAAACATGTTTAAAATATGAAAATAAAATTAACTTAGTTGTCTCCGCTTTTTCTACTAAAAACACTCAAAAACAAAAATTATAATTTTGAATTTAACTAAAAATTTTCCTGCAAAAAAATAATAAATCAGGAAGGCAACTAAGATATAAGAAATACAGCTCCAAAATTGTTTACATAAATAATGTTCTTTTAGAAAAGAAAATCATAAATCACACTTCTAAAATAAAAGAACTTTGAAACCCATATGTACATTGTCTTCAGTTTTCAAACGACGCAATCTGTGTCTACTTAAGATCAAATACGATTTTTAAGATCGCGCATCTAAAAATGCACCATTAACGAACACACTACATTAGTTACCTACGCGTTTATAAAACGTCTGGTAAGATTTGTTGACGTTTTATAGGAACATCCTATAGAGTTTATTCACTTTTTCAAAATTATCCAATCAGAAAGTGTCACCATGCTTCTAAGCATACATCTTTAGTCATGATAAATGTATTTCAACACAAACGTACATTTAATTTTATTACAAGCTTTATTTTAACTCACTTCCTCTGTCTGTCATCAGTCGTCCGTCTAGATCGAAACGCCTGAGCAAAATTACTGGCACTTCTAACTGACAGATACGGTTCGTAGTCGGCACGTGGGTCAAGACTTGTAGACAATGCAACAAAATCGTGGGTCATTTTAGTATCTATTGGATACCTTTACTAATGTTTAGGAAGAGACCCTTGCTTTTCTTTATAGTTATTTAAATAGTAGTCTATAATTTATTTTCTACTTTTTGGTGCATTATTACATAAAAGCTTGTTATTAAAACATCTTTTATGAAATTTGAACAAGCTTTTATTTAACTCACTTCCTCTGTCTGTCGTCAGTCTAGAAACCCGACCTCGCTTCGCCGCTGAATAGCGAGTTGTATAATTAGATTTAATTATTATTTAATCTCTTTTAAATTGCTTCTTAAAACGTTCATATATTTGAAGACGAATAAAATAATGCCACACGGCACAGAGGTTTTAAATTGGCTAAAATAAATTTAAATCAAGTAATATTTTTTTTTTTTTTTGTTTTTTGTTTTGTTTTTTTTTTTTCAGTGTTTACAATCATTTTTATTTGACACCCCAAACCTCTTCAAATGCATTACAAACTTTTGAACATGTGATGGCAGCAGAAAGAGGATAATTACTGCTAGAAAATGAATGTTTTCTCAGTGTAGTCAGGTTTCACACTGCCATGGGCCATGGCTCCTATAACAAAAACAGCAGGCCCATCCTTGGGTACGTAATCTCTCACATCTACAATCTCTTCAGCACTGTATGACATGGCATATTTTGGACAGCCAGTGGGGAGGTGGTCACTGACTGGGTTTTTGATCACCTTTAAGAGTTTCTGCGGGCCATCACTTGCCCTGATACTTAGCTTGTCCAACAGCTGAACCATGAGCCCACAAAATCTGTCAAATGTGCGAGGTATGCGAGTTTGAGGGTTGATTTCTATAAGTACATTCTTCTCAGTTTAAACCTGTAAAAGATTAGCCCTGTTGAGAGGTAAATCCATTAGCATAAGGAGACAATGGTGTGTGATGTCAGGCCGACATGTTGAAACATCTTTTTTTATGCGTTTTCCAACATTTTTGTGTTTATCGCAACATAAAAGTTCATACTTCTGTCCTACCTTGACTGTTTCCAGAGATGCTTGATCAAGTATTACAATTAACCGTTTTTCCTGAGAATCTTTCAATACACTTTTAATAATTTTTGGCTTTTGAACGAAAGTCTCGTCTTCACCATGCTCTTCCATTTTTAGATAGAATAAAATATTTTAAAATTGATATCTACATCAGCGAAAAAACTTAACCAATCACAACTCAGTCAGATTGACACACTTATAACTAAGCCTTTTGTGATCGTATACAGTGTTTTCAAATTTGTTTTTAAATCATGTAAATTGTATTGTATTGAAACTTTTAAAATCTAAAATTTTAAAATTTAGATAAAAGTGAATAGTGTGAAAAAAATGTGGAATATAAAGTTCGTTTTCTATTCTACAAGTTAGAATCAGTTCAAGTGGTTTGTTGAATATTGCGTGAGTTACCCCCCATGTGTGAAGCTTGTAGCGAGGTTTTCCGGACAAAACTGTCACTAAATATCTAACCCAGCTATGGACGTAGCGATAGGGGGGTGGGGCGGGGATGTGTGGACCGCACCGGGTGACACCATTTAAAGGGTGGCACCAAGGCAAACAAAATATATACAGAAAAATGATATTTCCACGTAAAATTTACTTTAGTGAAAAGCTGGGTTCAATGGCGTAGCAAGATCGGGCATCCCGGTGCGGCACTTAATGGTCCCCCCCCCGTATATATATATATATATATATATATATATATATATATATATATATATATATATATATATATATATATATATATATATACATATACTAGGCATACTAACTAACTTCGCTTTAGTTTTAAAAAAGCTTTTGAGATGTTGGATGATTAATTAACTAATGATTGGCTGTTATGTGGAGTGCTTAGGGCCTAAGCTTAAATAGTCTGAGCAATTTTAAGTTATGCAACAATAGGTGGAGTATTCGTAAACTTATTACTTGCTTAGTTATTAGCAAAGGCTTCCTTAAAAGTATAAATCAAATATTATATTATATTCACTGTTGGAATTAACTTTTACATTTCATTACAATACATAACTTAATTTATAAAAAAAATGTTTATTTAAGCAAACGCTATACTTCGTGTTGTTGTTTTTTTTTCTTTAACATAGTAAAAATATTAGTTTGAAATTATTACTTTAAAAGCTACCTACTCTGTACACTACCAAATAACGTAGTCTTTGTTTACTTTTTCACAAACAATTGTTTTGTAAGAAAGTACGGTACCTGGACAAATCTAACGACTTTAAAGGAGTTTATCCGACGGGAATAATGTTTTTTTTGTTACTCTCCAGGGTTGGTCTACGACCTCGCGAAATATCAAAGGTGGTCAAAAAAAGTTCATATAAGGCGCCGATCAGTCGTAGTCAGTTTCGACCCTCTCTTCGTGGACTTTGCGGCCAACCACAATATATATATATATATATATATATATATATATATATATATATATATATATATATATATATATATATATATATTTATAAATATATATATATATATATATATATATATATATATATATATATATATATATATATATATATATATGAAGATGTTGTTTTTAGAATTTGTTATATATATATAAAGCGATCACATACATAAAAATATGATATAAACATATATATGTAGTATAGACGACGACAATATATAATCTATTTAACTATGATATTTATATATATAAAACCTCTGAAGTACTTACCACGCTCCTTAATGTGAACTTTAAGAGCGATTTGTGATTCATTCGAGTGGGCAATAATGCTGTGACGAGTGAAATCCGTCTTCGTGACGTTCTTCATATGGAAATGCAACGAGTATCTGTCTGAGGAATTTCCCGCTTCCACGGTGACGTATTTCCGTTTAGTGACGTCATTAATGTCTACAGCCAGGCTGTCAATGAAGACTTTTGGAAGCAGGTTAAATGGAGCCGTCAGGCAGAAGCTGGAAACTGAACTTTGACCCACAGACATGTAGAGACTTTTCTCTACTGAATCACCTGGACATGACTTTAGCGCTTCTTACAAAAAGTAATACATTTACATGAATTATATATATATATATATATATATATATATATATATATATATATATATATATATATATATATATATATATATATATATATATATATATATATATATATATATATATATATATATATATATATATATACATATATATATATATATACATATATATATATATACATATATATATATATACATATATATATATATATACATATATATATATACATATATATATATATATATATATATATATATATATATATATATATATATATATATATATATATATATATATATATATTTATATATATATATAACTAGTTAACGGGTAGTTATAGTTTTAGACTAAAGGATAATTACAAGTTGAAAAATACAAATGTTTTAAATACCAACAACTCACCAACAGAAGAGGTCAAAATAAATATAATTCCGATGTATTTGTCGTATGAGTTGCACCAACAACGTTTATCTCCCATTTTAATGAATCCTCCCCTCTCCCTATTTCACACTAGTTAACACCCTTGAAACTCAGCTATAGTCGTGTGTAGTCGTAAAATATCATTGAACATCAAAAACACATGTATCTCACAACATCCACAGTGTGCAACAAAGTGGACACATTTTCTTAAGTGCTTGCTTAATTAATTAGGTCAACACACACTTGACTAAGATTTACTAAAAGTAGTTATACAATTAGATGTGTGACACGTGTGTTAGTTTCTTGTGATTAACTTCCTTCTTTAATCTATCTCAGTATACATTATAAGTCAATAATTTATGTCTATTTCTGAATGAGTCATTATGTAGGCTATGTTTGTATGTATGCATGTATGTATTTGCATGTAGGCTATCTATGGTTGCATGTCTTAATATATGTAATTATATCTAATATGTTATTATATCTAATATGTATCTATATCTAATATGTATCTATATCTAATATGTATCTATATTTATATGCAAGAATATCCATATATTCATGTGTGAATATGTATAAACACACATGTGAGTGTATGTGTTTGTCCTCTATACCTACATATGAATTGTTGTATGTCTATAATCGAGTTACATTTGCCTTTAAAATCTGATGGCTATTTTATCCCTAGGATGTGTGTAGATAGTGGTTCAGATACATGGCTAACATCTGGCTCTTATCAACGTACCGCCCAGAAGCTGCTCATCCATGCCCAAAAATCAGCTGATCTTTTAGACTATTAAGCCATTTTATTTTATTTTAAATCATGTACATCCGATAGCAGAGGGGGTGTATCAACTGTTCCGTCATGCACGCATGATTAAAGAAAGATTTCCAAACTCACCTTCATAATATGCACAGTCCAATACTACATTGGATGAAAAAAAAATATCCTGATATTTACAGTATAAGTAGACAGGTACACAAGTCGGGTTTCTTTCAGACATTTTTCAGGTGAGTGTGTTTGTTGAGATGGGGGGGGGGGGTACTTTTCAATTGGTCCAGAGCGGTGTTGGTAAGATGAACCATGCTTGACACTCTGCCCCCCCCCCCCCCCGATGAGATGCCTGTAAGAAACTTTACACACAAGTATGTTCGTATACATACACACAGTCTGCCGAAATTACAAACAGGAACAGACTCATTGTGTATGTAGGTATATTTATAAATTATTAAGTCATTTTAAACACAAATTGTTTTTGGATTGCGAATCAAGTGATATCTCCAAAAAAGGTTGAGTTAATCAATGAAAAAAATTACTTGACTTTTAAACCAATCCAAATTAAGTATTTAAACAACGTTAAATATTAGTCATATTATGTCTGCGAGTCGTATTTAAACGGTCTAAAAAACTGACGTTCACAAGTACAATGCACATTGATGTGTCCGTAAAAGGGGGCGGGAGGGGGGTTAGTTAATTCATGACGTAATGGTGTCCATATCTGAGTCAATTTGGTTAAGGGTTGGTCTGGGAAATGACTACTTGATCGTTGATTCAGTCGAGAGCACATCGTAGGTGTAGGCACATTTGATTCCGTTAGCAGCAACCTGTAGATTCACATTGTATTCATTCAGCACAATTAAGCAGAGGCGTAGCGAGGGCGGGGGGCGGGGGGACATATGTCTCCGGGCGCCGACCCTAGGGGGGGGGGGGGGCGCCAAATTGAAAGTTTGAGGGGGGAGGTGCAAATGAAAAGTTCGAGGGGGGGTGCAAATCGAAAGTTTGAGAGGGGGGATGCAATTGAAAAGTTCGAGGGGATGGTGCAAATCGAAAGTTTGAGGGAGGGGTGAAAATGAAAAGTTCGAGGGCGGGGGGTGCAAATCGAAAGTTTGTTCCCGGGCGCCGGGAAGGGTCGCTACGCCTCTGCATTAAAGTGTATTAAACTCATTTGATTTAGTCACCATCAACCTGAAAACTTAATCATATTTGATTCTGACTTCATCAACTTGTAAACGTATTCAATTCCAAATTGTAACATATTTAATACATTTAACAAATATATACATTAAAGGGTTTGAATAGTTAGATTTTTTTTTGTTAAAAAATATTTTTAGAAATAATTTTTTATTTTCTGATTTTGTTTTTAATAGTTGAAGTAATAAACTATTGTTGAGTCAAGCATGCACGAAAGGTTTCTAGTATTTTGTATCATACATTGGAGGTAAAACTTGAGTGTAGTCGCAAAACGTACCAATGTGACAAATTTGTAATAGATTTTGTATGTCGGGGAGAAGGGGGGGGGGGGTTCGCCCAGTGAAACTTACCACATAGCAACGCCTCAGTTACTCTCTCAACATTTTTAGATGTCCACAGGTAGCTTAACAAGAGCGATGTAAGAATACAGCGAGAAATAGGGTGGGGGGTTCACAGCATGCAACACACCACCCCGCGTCACAGCAGTACTCACCAAACATTTTAAGCATTCCACAACAGATACAGAAGATGACAAAGACCAGTGAAACTTACCACATAGCAACGCCTCAGTTACTCTCTCAACATTTTTAGATGTCCACAGGTAGCTTAACAAGAGCGATGTAAGAATACAGCGAGAAATAGGGGGGGGGGGGGGTTTACAGCATGCAACACACCACCCAGCGAGGCCGCGGTACTCACCAAACATTTTGAGCATTCCACAACAGATACAGAAGATGACAAAAACCACCACGAGGACGATAGAGAAGACCATCCAACTGTCTCCAAGGTCGATTTCAATGGTTAGTTGTACGTGGCCTAGTAAGGAGAGATAGAGATCTACACACTAATTGTCTTAGGTTAATTGCACGTGGCCTAATGGGGAGAGATAATCTACACAATAATTGTCTTAGGTTAATTGCATGTGAGAGATAAAGATCTACACACTAATTGTCTTAGGTTAATTACATGTGAGAGATAGAGATCTACACACTAATTGTCTTAGGTTAATTGCATGTGAGAGATAGAGATTACACACTAATTGTCTTAGGTTAATTGCATGGGTCCTAATGGAGAGAGATCTACACACTAATTGTCTTAGGTTAATTGCATGTGAGAGATCGGAAATCGGACCGGTAATTGGAATGCACGACATCCCTAGTCCAGAAGACCACCCCGTTATGATGTAAACCTGACTTTCGTGAAGCAAACGAAAATCGGTTGGGAATAGCAAAGTAAAAGTAAACAGTCATCTTGAGACATTTGGCAGATGAAGTAGAGTTCATGTTTATTCACATTGACATATTAAGTGAAGGTATGGTCAGAATTTTGCACAGCCGCCTTTACTTCCCTTAAATAGAGTTAGGTACCCATTAGAGCTGGGGGAACTCAGTGAGGGTATACTGACTTGAACTCGGATTCGAACTCGAGACTTTCTGGTTAACAACCTAGCGCTGTACCGCTTAGGTCACGTGATCGTATCGCTGGGCATTGTGCCAGTGGCGTAGGCAGGGGGTAGGGGGGGGGGGGGTTATAACCCCCTATAGACCCCTCGGTATATATATATAAGGTATAAGGGGAGGGGGTGCAAATCGAAAGTTTGAGGGGGGGGGGTTGCAAATCGAAAGTTTGTCCCCGGGTAAAAATTGGAACCCCCTCCTAGAGACGATCCTGGCTACGCCACTGCATTGTCCTAACCTTCATATACCGAGCTCAAGAAACAGGTAAACTCTACTTTTTGGATCACTTAGTCTGAAATGGGTTGCTCTACTTCACCATCGAATCAGCTCACCAAGTGTGAGGTTCTGGACGGCAGATCCAATGACGATAGACTTCGGCTCGTGAGATTCCTCATCGTGATTGACACTAATATCAGGGTGCACCTTGACGTAGAAGCAGGCGGTGCCGTGCTCGATGTTCCGGAACGGGTACCACGTCTCGCAGGTGGTGCGGTAGAGAGTCGGGTTGGTGTGGGTGATGGTGGAGTTGTATACCACGTCATCGACCCGTGTGTACTCGGACTGTGTGAGTAGAAGAAAAAACAACTGATGGATGAATGTTCTAGAACATGATGAGTGGTGTTTAGGCTTTAGAGGCGTAGTCAATGGCGGTCAGGGATAAATGGTGTCTAACATGATGAGTGGTGTTTGGGGATTAGAGGCGTTGTCAATGGAGGTCCAGGATGAATGGTGTCTAACATGATGAGTGGTGTTTGGGGATTAGAGGCGTTGTCAATAGTGGTCCAGGATGAATGGTGTCTGACATGATGAGTGGTGTTTGGGTTTGGGCATTAGAAGCGTTGTCAATGGAGGTCAGGGATGAATGGTGTCTGACCTGATGAGTGGTGTTTGGGCATTAGAGGCGTTGTCAATGGAGGTCCGGGGTAAAAGGTGTCTGACATGATGAGTGGTGTTTGGGCATTAGAGGCGTTGTCAATGGAGGTCCAGGATGAATGGTGTCTGACATGATGAGTGGTGTTTGGGGATTAGAGGCGTTGTCAATAGTGGTCCAGGATGAATGGTGTCTAACATGATGAGTGGTGTTTGGGGATTAGAGGCGTTGTTCAATGGAGGTCAGGGATAAATGGTGTCTAACATGATGAGTGGTGTTTGGAGATTAGAGGCGTTGTCAATGGAGGTCCAGGATGAATGGTGTCTGACTTGATGAGTGGTGTTTGGGGATTAAAGGCGTTGTCAATGGTGGTCCAGGATGAATGGTGTCTAACATGATGAGTGGTGTTTGGGGATTAGAGGCGTTGTCAATGAAGGTCCGGAATAAATGGTGTCTAACATGATGAATGGTGGTTGGGGATGAATGGTAACGGAGGATGGTGCTGTGTCTAACCAACCGGAAACCATTGTCACGAAAGTTATACCTTTTTTAAGGCTTTTATTTAGTTTGCTCGGTATGTTAGTGTGTGTGTGTGTGTGTGCGCGCGTGTGTGTGCATTTATGCGCGCGTGTGTATGTGTGTGTGTGTATGCGTGCGTGTGTGTGTGCGTGTGAGTATGTGTGTAGCTCCAGCAAATATTGGAATATAAATTTAATTAACTCCCACTCCCCATTTATCTATTGAGCTGAAATTATTTACAGTTGTAGATTTGGATAAAAACAAAACAAAAGTTAACATTATTATAATGACAATATTTTCTTTGGAACCTGCGCAGTTGTTTGCGACACTTAAATGCATGCTTAAACAATACCTTCAAAATAAACTGACTCTACCTCGCAATACCCAACTGTGATGGTAGTGGGACAGCAACTGTGTGACAATTGTTATATATAGCTGGTAAGTTAGTTTGATAAAGAGGTGACTCTATCGCGTGACACCCGCCTAAGATGCTACCTTGTGTTACTCACCTGTGATGCTAGTTTAATAAACAAGTTATTATCACGTGATACCCACCTTAGGTAAAGAAATAACTGATACAAAGTATATTAACTCGTGTTACCTATATGTGATATATACACAAATCTACCTTGTGTTACCCACCTAAGATGCTAGTTTAATAAAGAATTTTATTTTCTTTATATAAAGAATTTTATTTTCTTTTATATTGATACGTACCTGAGATATATACATAACTCTTTCTTGAGTTACTCATCTAAGATGCTAGTTTAATTTTTAAAAAGTGATTATCACGTGATACCTACCCGAGATAAATAAGCAACTCTACCTTGAGACGCCCACCTGAGATGCTGGTTTGATAAAGAAGTTATAATCACGTGATACCCACCTTAGATAAAGAAATAACTGATAATGAGTATATTATCACGTGGTACCTACCTGAGATTTATAAATACATCTACCTTGTGTTACTCAGATGAGATGCTAGTTTAATAAAAAAAAAAGTGATTGTCACGTGGTACCTACCTGAGATGTGAGTTTAATGAGGGAGCTATTGTCACGTGGTACCCACCTGAGATGTGAGTTTAATGAGGAGGCTATTGTCACGTGGTACCTACCTGAGATGTGAGTTTAATGAGGGAGCTATTGTCACGTGGTACCCACCTAAGATGTGAGTTTAATGAGGGAGCTATTGTCACGTGGTACCCACCTGAGATGTGAGTTTAATGAGGAAGCTATTGTCACGTGGTACCCACCTGAGATGTGAGTTTAATGAGGGAGCTATTGTCACGTGGTACCTACCTGAGATGTGAGTTTAATGAGGGAGCTATTGTCACGTGGTACCTACCTGAGATGTGAGTTTAATGAGGAAGCTATTGTCACGTGGTACCTACCTGAGATGTGAGTTTAATGAGGGAGCTATTGTCACGTGGTACCCACCTGAGATGTGAGTTTAATGAGGGAGCTATTGTCACGTGGTACATACCTGAGAAGTGAGTTTAATGAGGAAGCTATTGTCACGTGGTACCCACCTGAGATGTGAGTTTAATGAGGGAGCTATTGTCACGTGGTACCCACCTGAGATGCTAGTTTAATGAAGAAGTGACACACGGCGGGCGGGTACACGTTGGTGACCTCACACCTGGCATCCACTAAGCCGGTCTTGTCCGGGTTCATGGTCACATTGGAAATACACGTGGGCATTCGTTGGGGTAATACTGGGGGATAAAAATATACGTAGGCACATGTATGGTACACGTTTGCACATGTTTGGGTAATACTGGGAGATAAAAGTATACGTAGGCACATGTTTTGGGTAATACTGGGAGACAAAAGTATACGTATGCACTTGTTCGGTACACGTGGGGACATGTTTGGGTAATACTGGGAGATAAAAGTACATTTAGGCACATGTTTGGGTAATTCTTGGAGAAAAAATTATACGTTGACACATGTTTTGTAAATTTGGCACGTGTTTGGGTAAAATTGAGATATAAAATTAATCGTTGGCACATGTTTGTTACTTGTTGGCACATGTTTGGATCATACTGAGAGATACAATTATATGTTGACACACGTAGGCACATGTTTTATACACGTTGGCACATATTAGGGTAATATTGAGAGATAAAATTAATCGTTGGCACATGTTTGTTACTTGTTGGCACATGTTTGGTACACATTGGCAGGTGTTTTGTACACGTTGGTACATGTCTGATACACGTTGGCACATGTTTGGGTAATACTAAGAGATATAATTTGCATGTAGGCATAATATCTTGGTATGAATTTAGGAGATACAATTACCTATAGGCATACTTTGGTGTGATACTAAAATATATTATTATACGTCAGAATGTTTTGTGTTTTAGTTAGTGACTGACATATCCCATTCTGTAATATGTATTGAGTCTAGGCTGATACGTTAAGTTATTGTTTTGTTTTGTTTTCTTTGTTATCTTGATATCTGAAATTGATATGATAATATTTGAAATAATTTTGCTCATAGAGTGTACTAACGTTTAGTTATTGTTAATTTGAAAATTATGTTCTTTGCAAAAAAGTTTTAATGTGCGGCTATTTTCCAAAACATATGATAACACATTATTAAATATTGGATAATTAGTGTATTAGAATGATGGAATAAAAGATATACTACTCAATCTCGAGTGTGTTAAAATAGGCGTAGCAATAATATAGAAACGAAATAGGGTATGTCAACATTTAAAGCAGACCTATGAATCAAATTGTTAAGGAGAAACTATTTAGGAAATGTTTTTTTCACCAATTTTAAATTATGCGTTATCTCCCTTTACATTTTAAATTATTGTCATTATAGAAAAGCAATCGACTTCTCTATTTTTCATCACGTTAATTGTAATTGTATCAAGTACGAATTAGCCTCATCAACATGAATAAAGCTAGGATTATTTCCCTCCACCTCTCCCCATCAACTTATCATACACATGTATAAAGCATCGAGTTATACTCTACCATCCAAATATAAACATGCATCGATAATGGTTTATCCTCCACCAACCTACCATAAATATGTATTTGGATTATCGTCCACCAACCTACCCTAAACCTGTACTTGGTTTATCCTCCCCCAACCTACCATAAACCTCCACCAACCTACCATAAACCTCTTTTTTAATTACCCTCCCCCAACTTACCATAAACCTGTATTTTAATTACCCTCCCCAACCTACCATAAACCTCCACCAACCTACCATAAACCTGTATTTGAATCCTCCTCCCCAACTTACCATAAACCTGTATTTTAATTACCCTCCCCAACCTACCATAAACCTCCACCAACCTACCATAAACCTGTATTCGAATAATCCTCTCCCAACCTACCATAAACCTGTATTTGAATCATCCTCCCCCAACCTACCATAAACCTCGCCCAACCTACCATAAACCTCTTTTTTAATTACCCTCTCCCAACCTACCATAAACCTGTATTTGAATCATCCTCCCCCAACCTATCATAAACCTCCCCCAACCTACCATAAACCTCCAGCTTACACGTGAACAGCGTCTCTCCATCCGGCTGATCCTTGACACAGCTGAACAAAGTCTCGTGTGACTGGTTCCCCTTCCTGCTCACCCTGGGTATGACCAGCGTACTCATCCCGTTCGTCCTGTCCACACCGTACGTCGAGGTGGACGTGCACGTGGAGTTTCGACAGTGACCGACGATGACGTCACCTTGCTTCCAGAAAATATCCGTGGCGCTGCTGTTGCCGTCTAGGCAGGTGAAGTAGGCAATCTTGCCTTCCTCAGCAGGCTTGCAGGTCAGGTGGGCTTTTGCCGTTTGAAAAACAGTATAATTTAATGTTAAATAATACGTTATAAATCGGCAACACATCTTGATATTATTGAACTTTACAATTACTTTACTGAATACACGATAAGCTTAGTGATGTGATAGGACATTTTACTACATGATATTTAAAAAGTTGATTTTATTATTTTCAGTGGCGTAGCGAGGTCGTGTGTCACCCGGTGCGGCACTTAATGGTGTCACCCCCCCCCCCCCCACAGGCGTAACGACCCTTCCCGGGGACAAACTTTCAATTTTCGATTTGCACCTCACCCCTCTCAAACTTTCGATTTGCAACCCCCCCCCCCCCACTCAAACTTTCGATTTGTACCTCTTAAAGCACTATTTAACACTCGAATTAATCACTTAATTAAGTGGAATTATCATTTTTCTCTATATATTTTGCTATTTTTTTGCCTTTATGTCACCCCCCTAAATGGTGTCACCCGGTGCGATCCGCAACCTCCCCCTATCTACGCCTCTGAGACCACCTTATCCACTAGCATGTCCATGTCATTGTAACATACTTTCTACTTCAACTAGCTACCTATTGTGTCTTGGGCCCAAACGGGAAAAATATGAGTATAATATAACCAAAACAAGCAGGTATGAGACAAACGCGAATGCAACTCACCGACAGAGAGAAAACTCATCACAATTCCGAATAGGAACAAGATCATAGGTGGCGATGATACAAGTAAACTTTGTTATGTCTTGATTATACTCAGACTATATTCCAGCTTGGTGCAAAATGAATTTTTTTAACTCACGTATTCCAGCATGGTGCACAATGTTTTTTTGTTTTTTAAACTCACATTTTATGTGGCTTACAATCTCACACGAACAATACTATTTTAAAATATATATCATGTTAAAAAATTATAAGCTTATACTGTTTCTTTTACGCGTAAACTAATATAAGTCTGGGTATATATATATATATATATAAGTCTGGGTATATATATATATTTACTTTTGATACATGTAATGATTTGTGTAATGACTAAGATATAGGTTAGTGTAGTTGTAAATTGGCTCATACGCTTACATGTATATGTATATGTTATGATTTCTAACGACATAATGTAGAATATTAAGTAATGTTGACGACTAAATATAATACAAGAACATAATGCTAGTTGCGAATATAAAAAGAAAATGTAGACTCGTTACAGTACAGTTACTAGATCTAGATCTAGTTCCTATGCAGATTTCAAGAAGCTATGTATTACATATTAAATCATAGCTATGTTGATCTACTCTAGTTTAAACTTAGCTTAACTACCAAGTATTGATACGTTGGTGCACACAAGAAAATACTAACATAATTCCGTCAGCTAAAGTTTAGCGACCCTAAAATAGATTTCCAGTTGCGAATTAGATTTAATCAATCGACGCTCTTACTAAGTTAAATACAGCCTTTGAAATGAATTTTTGGACTTCCTTGAAAAAAAATAATAGTATGGCGCTATGTGGTGCAAACCAAATTTGCGATTACACTTGATATGAACGCGCACGAATAAGTGCGATACAGATATTTCGCTATTGTTTACACTATATTTTTCAGTCACAAACGTTTAGACCAACTGAAATGAAATAAGATCATTTGTGGTAATTACATTAGTCTTCCTCTTTTATTAATAAAATTATTGTGTTAAATAAACATTTTTAAAATAATTAACTTTAGTAAATGTAACCTCCAAATAACGAATACGAACTTTAATTTAATTACTTTAATTAAAATTTCCGAACTTAAAAACACATCTTACGTGTAAATTTACTGATAATGTTTTTGCTGGTAAGATGAATTTTTCTTTGTGGTGAACACATTTTATTTTCTTATATTTTTAAGTGATTTATTTTTTATATTAGGCATACTGAAGAAGTACTTTACATTTTTTTTTATTTCTAGGTTATCAACAACTTGAGCATCGCTTCAATTTGTTGGATGGTCATTTGAAATAACTGTTTGATAAGTACTGTTTCAATTTGGTAGACGGCACTTGATACATAAGTATGTAATCCCATACGTACCTCGATTATTAACAACTTTTGAGCCATTTACACAAACTGAAACTGTTACTTTATTTCCGATATCGTAAAAACATTTAGAATTTCATAATTCTACAGCTTGTTATTATAAAGAAACTCTTCTGTAAAATTATAGTCTTTTTGTTTTCTCCACACAAAACAAACAAACAAACAAACAACGAATGGTATAGTCATAAACTTACCTAGTATTATTATAGACAGGTTTAACTTTACCCCAGAGGTGTAGCGACCCTTCCCGAATCCCGAGGACAAACTTTCAATTTGGCGCGCCCCATGTGAGCAAATTTTCCATTTGCACCCCCCTCAAACTTTCGATTTGCACCCCACCCCCCCCCCCTCAAACTATCTATAATGCAAAAATACAGCTAAAATGACATTTTAATTTGTTTTTACAACTCATTTTGGCGCCCCCTAAGGTCGGCGCCTAGGGACATATGGGCCCCCCCCCCCATCGCTCGGCCTCTGCTTTACCTTTTTTGTTAAATAATAGTATGCATACAAGATTATTGGAGATCACGCCCAATGTATTTCTTTTTACTAGCAGTAAAAAAACGGATTTGTTTAAGTAAATGGTTTCTTTTTCAAAGTTACATTTTGTCTTGTTTAGGTTTTTGTATTATAACAAATTTAACAAACAACAAAGAAGCCATGATGGTTCTTGTGACATAATTGAATACTGTTTTTATTAAAATAAATGATACATTTGTTTGTGAAAACTACTACAAAAATTGATAGTCCTGTGCATTAACGACAATTAAAAGAATAAATAAATTAAACATCATTTTAAAAACAATTAAAAAAACACTTTTTAAAACTAAGTTAGTAAAATTAAAATCTACAATGTTTCACAATACAGGGAAAAAATAAAACATATATTTCAAATTAAAATTGTTATGGCACGTACAAAATGTATACACTATTCAATTTGTGCAAAACAATTGCAAAATAACAATAACAAACGATTATATTAGTTCATTGATCAAAGCGAAATTTTAAAATTTCTTTCTTGCGTTCCTTATAATTGATTCCTTAGTGCCAACAGATATCTACTATACTAAGTTTTCCTTTGTATAAAACTAATTAACACGTTTTAAATCGTCATTCAGAAATACAATTTTTATTTTAAATTAATAAATCGCGGTGGTCTTAGTGTGCTTAACACGTAATAAACTGTGTGTTAAAATAAACAAACATAAACACACTCATACACGAACACACACAAACACAAGCACATACACTCACACACACACACACACACACACACATATATATATATATATATATATATATATATATATATATATATATATATATATATATATATATATATATATATATATATATATAGACAAGCAATCATTACATTCATAGTTTAAACAAAATTAGCTGTTCAGTTAAAATTTAACTTTGGAATTTAGCATCTAGATTTTAGTTTATATACATTTGTTAAAAAAGAAAAGAATGGCTTTTATTGTAAAATTTAGCTTTGTAATTCTAAACAAACATTGTAAGATTTATATTTGTTCGACCAAAAAACGCTCTACGACTCAACTTGCTGTTGATCAACCATCTCTATCTCACTATCTGAAATGGAGAGAATAGAGGTAAAAACAACTTCGTTATTATGTTTCTTTAAAATATTTTTTAGTTACAAATCTTCAGGAACAATTGTTACCTTCTGTATACTTAAATTTATCAAATTATATATATATATATATATATATATATATATATATATATATATATATATATATATATATATATATATATATATATATATTAACATATATTAAGAAGAATTGTATTTAACATTTGGACTATATTTTTATTATTAAGATAATAATGTGCACATGTTGTATACTATAATGAATCAAATTAATTATCTATTCTGTTACACATCCATCGTATATTAAGAAGACTTTTATTCTTAACATTTTGCATTTTATTTTTTTTAAATATTTAAAAGTCTACAAATATGTGTCTACATTGGTAAAGTAATAAACGTCACAAATGTTATCCGAGCTGATTGAAGTCACACGGTAAAATAATTTTATGCGACCCTATACTGCTAGATAATGATCAATCCCTTCCTGATATAATAATACAATTAAATTGTATCGCAAATGTCAATATTTATCCTGAAACAAAAGTTCAATTTCTTATAAATTAAATTAATGAAATATTATCTCGTCTATCAATATTTACACCCACTCAAATTTTCAACTTTTCAAATCACAAAACTTACATATTTTCGTGTCCGTTGTTTCTCTGGTGCCAGACTGTGCATTTGTTTTGTACTATTTCGAATACAATACACAGATATTAATTCCAAGACACACTTTAATGTGTTAAAGACTAAATAATCAATAATTACTGACTAAAAACAATGTGCAAGTTTCCTTTAATAAACATACCCTGCCACTGTTAAAGACTAAAGAATTAGCAATGATTTACTAAAAACAATGTGCAAGTTTTCTAAAATAAACATATCCTGCCACTGTTAAAGACTAAAGAATTAGCAATGATTTACTAAAAACAATGTGCAAGTTTCCTATAACGAACATACCCTGCCACTGTTAAGGACTAAAGAATTAGCGATGATTTACTAAAAACAATGTGCAAGTTTCCTATAATAAACATACTCAGCCACTGTTAAAGACTAAAGAATTAGCAATGATTTACTAAAAACAATGTGCAAGTTTCCTATAACGAACATACCCTGCCACTGTTAAGGACTAAAGAATTAGCGATGATTTACTAAAAACAATGTGCAAGTTTCCTATAATAAACATACTCAGCCACTGTTAAAGACTAAAGAATTAGCAATGATTTACTAAAAACCATGTGCAAGTTTCCTATAATAAACATACCCATCCACTGTTAAAGACTAAAGAATTAGCAATGATTTACTAAAAACAATGAGTACTTTTCTTAAATTGAACATACCCCGCCGCTAGAGACATTGCTGTACTTCTGACTGTAATCCATGGATGATGCCGTGATTCGACGATGTAACGACTTGATACCATCTCTTACCTATAAGAGGCGAATTGGATTAATCAAACTATTTCCCATATAGCAGTAAAATGCTAATTATGTTTTGAATTATCTGATTGGTTGTGATTGATATGACTCTATTTTTAAAAGCAAATATCAAAACTTTTTATTTTGTTTTACAATACAAACTATATTACAATACAAACGATTTTACTATACAAACTATTTTACAATTCAAAATATAGGCTAATTTAGACCCATTGTAAAAATGTTATATTTGCATATATTTTTATATTTTATGATTATTTATCGTTGATGTGAATCTATTCCAGTGCAAAATGGGTTTTCAAATACTAGAAAGCAATTATATGTAAAATATAAAGGGGCGTACATGTTGTGTTATGGTTTATATCAAAACCTAAAGAAATTATACTTAAACTTTAAAAAAAAATTAACAATCCTACCTACAGGCTAATGTAAAAATAAAATTATAATGAAAAGGTACACTAAAATAATTACCTGGTACTGTAGCACACATTGGAAGATAAAGATGGACAAGCCCTGAATTAAATAAACATGAAAAATGTTTGAAAATGCATATCACATTGCCAAAAAAACAATTCGATCAAATAATTAAATGACTTATTTTTTTATTTAATTTTTACAATGAGAAATGTACTTTGACATCAAAACACGTAGGCAAAATATAACAGAAAAATGTACATTGTTGAACATAGGTTTAAAATAATTTTCCAGTAATTATAATTCCACTGTTTGTTTTTATATTTCGAAGTATTAACCACACTTCTGGTTTTGTTATGTTTCTCATTTGATTAATCACTCTAGTTTTTATATTATTCTGATGAATTAATCACAGCACCTACCTGTAAGGAGTTGCACAATGCAAACAGGTAATGGAACACGGGGTTATCGCTACTGATGGACACGATGCCAAAAACCCAGGTGACGCCTAGTATGGGGGATAGCACCAGGATTGACCACATCACTGACCTATGAATATGGACAAATAATAAACATTTCTGAAACAGCAAAATGACTGGACATTTGCATAAAAACATAATTAAGTGTGAAAATGATAAATAAGCATGAAGTAACACAATAATAGGACATATTACTGGCATAAAAGTATATTCGAATATATCAAATTGTATTATTTCAAAAAAATCACAATAAGTTGAATCGGGTTTAAGTTTGAGATTACATATGATTATATTTCCCTTAATGAAGTATGTAAACTAAATGCATAAAATAATAACATGCACTGAATTTAATTTAACAAATGAGATATTCAATATTGTTTTGAATGGCTGGTCTATTATTTTGATCACGTAGACTATTTTTACACATGTTTTGTAAATATTATTACAAAATATTGATACGAGTTCAATAAATTTAGTTAAGATCCAGCGATAACGATATCATTTGATTTATCAAATCTATTGTACACTCAATTTAAACATTACTTCGTTCTCTGTTTAAGATCTTTGTCCATCATAACACGAGAACCCTGCATGACTCTCAACACAATGAAAAGGATGATGAAGTTAAACTGGAATATGAAGAAACGTTTTGTTTTACATGGTAAGTGATTAAATTAATGAATACAATCAAAAATAATCTAGACGAAAAAAAACGGATGACGTAGTTAAACTGGAAGTTGAAGAGACATATTTTTAAAAACATTAATTAATTAAATTTAATAAATACAATCACAAATCATTAGGATGAAAAAAAAACCAGATGATGAAGTTAAACTGGAATATGAAGTAACATTTTTTAAAATGGTAATTAATTTAATTAATGAATACAATTAAACATAATTTAGACAAAAAAAACTGGAAGTTCAAAAAACATATTTCTAAAAACATTAATTAATCACATTTAATAAATACAATCACAAATCATTAGGATGAAAAAACCCAGATGATGAATTTCAACTTGAATTTGAAGAACATGTCAACAAAAACGGGATAATTAATTAAACCAACATATAATTATAATTCAGTTAGAAGGAAAATATTAGGATAATTAAACTGAATATTGATAATGCGGGAAACAAAAAAAAAGAATGCAGGTAATGTTAATTAAATTAACATGTAAACGTATATATATTTTAACAACGATTGGTAATGTTAGACTGAAATTAAAAGTGTAACAATGAAAATAAACCAATGAATATAAAGCATGTCATAATTTTGATCAATAGAATAATAAAAAATCAACTGTATAAATTTTAGCATAAAAATAACCAAAGTTATTAAAATTAAATGTAAGCATAAAAATGAGTTTTCCTTTATTTAAAAAAGTATCAGTTTAACAAATGTAACAAAAAAAACAATTACCAGCAAGATTAGCATAACGGGTCCAGCGAAAGCCCAAATAACGCCATTTTCAGGGGACAACCAACAACTGAAAAGAGTAAGTAAAAGCTGATATAGAACTTTATTTCATTGTAGTATCAAATCGTATTAATTTATCTTAATTAATATACGCCTAATTCTAGATAATTCCAAATAAAAGTTTAAAAATAAATTGTTATTTAATATATACTGCTACTCATTATATCATAAACCAATGATTTCACAAGTAATACAGTTTTTAGCCGATTTTTACCGTATTAGGAATCTCAATTCGGATCAATTCAAACGTTAATACGATAATCTTTATCTACTTACGCTCGATCCGTCCCATATCCTACAGTTTGTGTTGATGCAAGGGAGATAACCACAATAATAAGCGGAGCTCCTGAAAAAAAAATATCGTAACAAATTAATTCTATTATTAAATTAATTGTAGTAAATTATGTTCTATTCAGAGACACAGTTATTAGAAATGTTGATCGGCATGCGGAAACTTCGTTGTTTTTTTTAATATATTCAGGTATGTTTTGTTAAAAGGAGAATTAATAAAGCTTGGTGTTTCAGATGTGTAAGAAACTTAAAGTACTAGTACTAAATACTTGAACCGGTCAAAGAGAATCTTCGCTAGTCTGTTTTACAAACTTAAAGACACTGTTACATCTCAGAAACAGTGTAGTATAAATGATTGCTACACAAGAAATAAACTATCCAACAAAATCGCTATTAAAATAAACGAATTACAATACACCACGTCTTGTAAATAGATACATTACCGTACAACAACATTGTGAATAGACAACTTACAGTATTTCACATTTAAGAAATAGACACCTTATAGTTTAACACAGCTAGTAACTAGACAAATCGCTCTACATCACGCCCAGTAAATAGACAACTTACCGTACATTACACCTAGCAACTAAACAACTTACCGTACATTACACCCAGTGAATATAAAACTGACCAAACATCAGACCTGGAACATAAACAACTTACCGTACATTACACCTAGCAACTAGATAACTTACCGTACATTACACCCAGTGAATATAAAACTGAACACACATCAGACCTGGAACATAAACAACTTACCGTACATTACACCCAGTAAATATAAAACTGACCACACATCAGACATGGAACATAAACAACTTACCGTACATTACACCCAGTGAATATAAAACTGACCACACATCAGACATGGAACATAAACAACTTACCGTACATTACACCCAGTGAATATAAAACTGACCACACATCAGACATGGAACATAAACAACTTACCGTACATTACACCCAGTGAATATAAAACTGACCACACATCAGACATGGAACATAAACAACTTACCGTACATTACACCCAGTGAATATAAAACTGACCAAACATCAGACCTGGAACATAAACAACTTACCGTACATTACACCTAGCAACTAGATAACTTACCGTACATTTACCCAGGGAATATATAACTGACCACACATCAGACATGGAACATAAACAACTTACCGTACATTACACCCAGTGAATATAAAACTGACCACACATCAGACCTGGAACATAAACAACTTACCGTACATTTACCCAGGGAATATATAACTGACCACACATCAGACATGGAACATAAACAACTTACCGTACATTACACCCAGTGAATATAAAACTGACCCCACATCAGACCTGGTGTATAAACAACTTACCGTACATCATGGCTATGAGATACTTAAGGATGGAGGTCTGTTTGACTGACGTGACCGACTTAAGTATGAGAAGACCCTGGGCCAACATGATGAAAAACACCGTCTGGAAAATGTAGTGCAGTAACGCAGCTACTATCGTACAACCAACCTGCAACATTGGAATCAGGATTCATATTGTTGTACTATATGTAGTGCAAATTAAGCACTTTTTTTAAAAAAATTAATTTCTGTACAATACGTATTGTGCTGTAATTATCATTTTTCTAGTACTATTATGTCATATATAATTATGTTTCTAATTTTTTTTTTAAATAAGTATCTAATTTAGTTTAACTGGCTATAATATTATTACCCTTGCTAAATGTCTACTTAAAATCGTATATATATATATATATATATATATATATATATATATATATATATATATATATATATATATATATATATATATACATATATAGATACATATTTATATACATACATATATATATATATATATATATATATATATATATATATATATATATATATATATATATATATATATATATATATGTATATAGATATGTATCTATATATGTTTATATATATAAAGAGAGAGAGAGGCACATAGACCTGTAATGCTTGTTGTTGGTGTAAAAATATGTGCATTTCTAATCCTCCATAACAGTAGTACAATCATGTATTATATCTTCGTTTGTTATTAACAATTGTTGTAACCTACCTTGTTTTTTGTTTCGTTGACACCAATCAGGAAAATAATGTACCCAATGGCTAACGTTATACTCAGGTTCAAATGTAGAACCGATCGATCGCTTTTAACGTATCTGGAAATGTTCACGAGATGAACATTATATTTCTAATAATATTCATAAGTTACAAGTGGCATACAGATTGATTGGATATAGATTGAAAAAAATGTAAGAAGTAAAATTATATTTCAAAATATGATTGGTGGTCTTTATGTTTTAATCTTAAATCTTTTAAATGCAACTTTTGCTTTACGATTTATTAAAAATCTTGATCTTTTTAAAAACTATTTTATTTCATTCTTCAACTGGTTATGCGTCATTGAGGCAATTGACTCCAATTTCAGCCTGCTTTTCTTTTTGGATTTGCTTCCATAGCCTTTGTCCAAAAAAGAACAAACTACAAGGCAGCAGTTGTTTAATTTTGGAGTTGTCTCCCCAGAAGAGCGACTGGCCCAGCCAACGAGCCTTATCTGCCCAATGATTCTAACTCTAGACTTTTCAGTTTAGCAACAATGAGCTTTACCGACTCGGCCACCCATTTATTTTCATTAAATTCGGTTATTATGTAACGATCTCATCAATAACATGAAAAATGTTCATGTATACTCTTAGATAATAAACTTTCAAATGATATAAACAAAAACTGACCTCCAGAGTACAAAATACACACACACTGTTGTGCCCAAACAGATGATTGAAATGATGCAGCCCACATAAGATATTCTGCTGATTATTTCATGATGGATGGACTGAAATTATAAATGGTGAGTTTAATATTTTATGTTATACATTTCAAAATAAAAAAATAAAATTTGAATTAAAATTGTGAAGATAGTTCGTTTGGATTCAGACGTATATCAATCTCATATATATATATATATATATATATATATATATATATATATATATATATATATATATATATATATATATATATATATATATATTTAATTCGGTGTCAACCCAAAATATTGTTACAAATGCGGAAAAACTATATGCTCTGTGTCGCTACTGTACATAACACCATACACTTTAATGTTACCTCAAAGTTTTGGCTGTGTTGCTACTGTACATAACACCATATAATGTAATGTTACCTCAAGGTTGTGGCTACTGTACATAACACCATACACTTTAATGTTACCTTAAGGTTGTGGCTACTGTACATAACACCATATACTTTAATGTTACCTCAAGGTTGTGGCTACTGTACATAACACCATACACTTTAATGTTACCTCAACGTTGTGGCTACTGTACATAACACAATACACTTTAATGTTACCTCAAGGTTGTGGCTACTGTACATAACACCATACACTTTAATGTTACCTCAAGGTTTTGGCTGTGTTGCTAATGTACATAACACCATACACTTTAATGTTACCTCAACGTTGTGGCTACTGTACATAACACCATATACTTTAATGTTACCTCAAGGTTGTGGCTACTGTACATAACACCATACACTTTAATGTTACCTCAACGTTGTGGCTACTGTACATAACACAATACACTTTAATGTTACCTCAACGTTGTGGCTACTGTACATAACACCATATACTTTAATGTTACCTCAACGTTGTGGCTTCTGTACATAACACCATACACTTTAATGTTACCTCAAGGTTGTGGCTACTGTACATAACACCATACACTTTAATGTTACCTCAAGGTTGTGTCTGTGTTGCTACTGTACATAACACCATACACTTTAATGTTACCTCAAGGTTGTGGCTACTGTACATAACACCATACACTTTAATGTTACCTCAAGGTTGTGTCTGTGTTGCTACTGTACATAACACCATACACTTTAATGTTACCTCAAGGTTGTGGCTTCAGTACATAACAACATATACTTTAATGTTACCTCAACGTTGTGGCTACATTACATAACACCATACACTTTAATGTTACCTCAAGGTTTTGGCTGTGTTGCTACTGTACATAACACCATACACTTTTGTTACCTCAACGTTGTGGCTACTGTACATAACAACATATACTTTAATGTTACCTCAAGGTTGTGGCTGTGTTGCTACTGTACATAACACCATATAATGTAATGTTACCTCAATGTTTTGGCTACTGTACATAACACCATACACTTTAATGTTACCTCAAGGTTGTGGCTGTGTTGCTACTGTACATAACACCATATAATGTAATGTTACCTCAATGTTTTGGCTACTGTACATAACACCATACACTTTAATGTTACCTCAAGGTTGTGGCTGTGTTGCTACTGTACATAACACCATATAATGTAATGTTACCTCAATGTTTTGGCTACTGTACATAACACCATACACTTTAATGTTACCTCAAGGTTGTGGCTGTGTTGCTACTGTACATAACACCATATAATGTAATGTTACCTCAATGTTTTGGCTACTGTACATAACACCATACACTTTAATGTTACCTCAAGGTTGTGGCTGTGTTGCTACTGTACATAACACCATATAATGTAATGTTACCTCAATGTTTTGGCTACTGTACATAACACCATACACTTTAATATTACCTCAAGGTTGTGGCTACTCATGAGAACGGCGAAGTTAGTCAGATGATCACAGCTACACTTTGTGATATTGCCATCAAACATTGTCCTTATACATCCCTCAGTGGACCACTCGCTGTACAGAAAATATCGTCAATTTAATTATTAAAGAATACTTAGCAACATGTGTTACGTTAAATAAATAGTCATCATCACCAGACTGCATGGGACGGCGTGGTCCAAGCGGTAGCGCACTAGGCCGCTAACCCGTGGTCTCAAATTCGAGTTCATGGCAGAATTATCTCCCTGAGTCCACTCAGCTCTAATGGGTACCTAACCCATGTTAGGGAAAGTGAAGACGGCTGGGCAAAGTGCTGATCATACCTTAACTATATTTACCAAATTCTTTACTTTTTCTTTCTATATCTAAGCTACACTTATTGTTGTTGCATTGCAGTACTACAATTTGTATTTTATTTTTCAAACGTAGTCTACAATTTATTATTTTAATAATATATATATATATTTTTTAAATCTATAGAAATTGAAACCTACTTCCGTGTTGTGTTAAGAAATGAACAAATTGGATCAGTGACGTTTTTCTAAAATGATTGAAAAAAAAGCAAAATATCAATAATTGTAACAGATAATCTATAATTAAAAAATAACGCAAATTAAAAACATGATTTTATTGAATGTTTACCTTGTTTATGTAAAACGTCAATTCTACAGGAGTGCTAAGTTTTGTGTATTCATGACTCAAACTAAAGGAAATGACGTCAGATGAAATGTAGGTCGTCGCCACATTAGACTCGGGACTGAAATTTATTTTGAATACAAATTGTATTTAAACATTCAAACAAATATTATTTGACACGACATAAAAACAATTTAAAAATAAGTAAAAAAACAACATTAACACATTACCGTATTTCGTCGGAAAATTTTGCCTGAAATTTATCCGATACATTTCTGTAGATAATGATAGAATATGTGGCATTTTCTGAAATTGTAAGAAAATAACTATTTAAAAATTTATTAGCTCAGCTAACATTACTTACATAATTTATTTCACCAACCAATCCTTACACAACACACATTTTCATCAAGAAGTGTTTACACTATATTATAATTGTAAATAATGAGCTTTCTTTCCCAATATATTTAGTCAAAATTATTACCATTAAAAGCTGTCTTGTTGAGAAAAATTTTGTTTCCAGTTGTCTCTACCCATTTTTCTTGATTGTTTTGGTTTGAATTTTTGGGAGGAAATTCAATATGGTCTCTAGCTCTATCTATTTTGATAGCTTTAAATCAAATGTTTTGAAACTTTAGCACTAGCATATATATATATATATATATATATATATATATATATATATATATATATATATATATATATATATACATATATATATATATATATATATATATATATATATATATATATATATATATATATATATATGTGTGTGTGTGTGTGTGTGTGTACGAGTGGGCATGCAAATACATTTATTTAAATATGTAATTATACATGTATATATATTATGTTCATATATAAATTATAATATATATATATATATATATATATATATATATATATATATATATATATATATATATATATATATTCGCATAGTATGCACAATTTATCAACATTGAAATAGATAAGTTGAGTATAAATTCAGTTGGAAAAAGTAATTAATAGCCAAATTGAAAGGATGTGTAATTTTGGAAAAAAAAATATCCATATACATACCGACATTTTGTTCGACTATGTATACTTCATCACCCGTCATGTTTCTCATAAACGTATTGGTCACCTCCTCCATTGCGATGATGAGCTTGTTCCCTGTGTCCCCGTGAGTTGTCTCAGTGTTTGTGTCCACCCACTCCCGTTGGTCAGCAGAGATGATCTTGTCGGTGATGTTAGCTACTTTCTGAAGCAGACAAGTTTCATTTATTATAAAAGTGTATATATATATATATATATATATATATATATACATATATATATATATATATATATATATATATATATATATATATATATATATATATATATATATATATATATATATATATATATATATATATATATATATATACTTATATATATATATATATATATATATATATATATATATATATATATATATATACAAACATAATATATATAGATGTATAATTACATATTTAAATAAATATATGTAAATGCACACTCGTACATATATATATATATATATATATATATATATATATATATATATATATATATATATATATATTTATTTATTATATATATATATATATATATATATATATATATATATATATATATATATATATATATATATATATAGTTGTTTTTCAAATATATATAAATATAACAACTGTTTGAAATTCCAGCATACATGGTAAAAAGGCATTTAATTTGTGATAGTTAAAATCTTGCAATTACCTTTAATGTATCTTGGCTTATACTGACTGAGGTATCATCGGTTGCCTTGCCTATTTCGCTCAAAATGTTGACAACAGATTTTATATCTCCCGATATAATTTTTGCTGAAGCGGGTAGCGACTGAGTAACTAAAGTAGTCACATTAGAAATGGTTTCAGTTTTTCGAGAGCTGTCTGTGACGTCCTGTAAGTGTTTTATCTGTGGAAATGAAAACATAAATTACAAGTTAAAATAATATTGATCTAAACCTCATCATTTGTATTTATGTATTTTTATTATGTATTATATATGTATATATATATATATATATATATATATATATATATATATATATATATATATATATATATATATATATATATATATATATAGTATTGAACAATTATTTCATTGTTTATTGATAATTTAAAATTAGCATAAAAATAAAATTATGAGAAAATTCTATCTTTAAGTGATATACCCATCAAAGCTGGTTGGCTCAATTACGTCCTAAAGTTACAACTCCGAACCTAGATCCGAACTCGAGACATTCGGGCTCGAAGCCAAACATTCTACCATTCAACCACACCGTCTAATACAATTTATGGAACACGCTTCTCATCCGTGATAAACATAGTACATACATTTAAAAAAACAAATAACAATTAATATGTAATAGTAAGTGTGAAATGCACAGGCGAGTCATGTTTATAGGCCCTACCTGTTGAATGGCGTTAAAAAGTTGCACGGCCGTACAGTTGCTTAAGTTTATAGGACCCCACTGTCTGTTGGACTGGCAAAGTCTCGTAACGTTACCTGTATAAGATGTAAACATATTCTTAAAGGGACATAACTATAACATTAACTACATTTGCTTTTTAAAATTTGTTGAGTGAAGTCTTTATCTAAAATATATTAGTTAAGTGAAGTTTTCTTTAAAATCTTAAATTTATAAAACTTTCTAAAACGAAATTTGTTTAAAGTTAGTCTGTTTTGAGCTATGGCATTTTTCTAAAAAACGCCATATTTTAAAGGTGCCTAGTAATTAAAATAACTTTCTATAACTATATCTTTTAGAAAAATTTGAAGATTTTCCTAAATATCAGTCGATTGATTAATCTCCGTCTATTTCCACCTCGAAATAAAAGCGTCAATTGCAAATAGATCTAGATCATGGGTCGGCAACCTGCGGCTCGCGAGCCGCATGCGGCTCTATTGGTGTCGAGTTGCGGCTCTTCAGCTCCATGCCCAAATATTAACAATTATTTTAATTTCAAAACTCATAAAAAATATTAGTCTGCAACACTCGGTAATAAACGATATAACAATAGATATAAACAATAAACATTCACTATTATATAAGAATATTTAGTTACTCCCTATCTCAATGTACTTCCTATCCTATTACATTGTCCATTCCGAATTTAAACATCAAACTTCATAGTGGATATCACAAAGAAACTAAACCAGCTAAGTATAAAACTGAAAGGATAACCAAGCATATGTCTTGTTTGAAGAAGTGCTTTGTTTCGAAAAAAAAACGTTTTTGTTGTTGCTTACATGGTGAGCGGTATTTTACTTAATTACGAAAATCTTTTTAAAAATATCGTTATGAAACCAATGCTACTATTCAATCACTTTAGCATTAATAAAAACAAAATGAAGGATGTTTTCACTGAGAGATGTGAGCTATTCAAAACAAATGCAAGTACTCTGACTTACATAGAAGATCCTCTCAAAACAAATGAGATTATTTCATATATTCAAAGCTATTTATTTAAAATTACATATCTATATATATAATTCTCTTCTGGGAGCCGTTAGAAAACAAGCTGCACCTCCTTGCAGTCCCCTCTCTTTCTCTCTATCACTATCACTAACACCCCCAACCCACCCCCACATTATCTGGTGAGCGGTGTTCACTCTAAATGTTTTCAAAGCTAAATGTTTACAAATCGTAGAGCAGTAGAGCCGGGTTTTTATTAGGGGCAAATATTTTAGTTCGATTTTAAACTTACAGGAGGTAACTAAGAAATAACTAAGAGGAGGCTGCTTTCACGGGGGGGGGGGGGGATGTAGGGTCGGGGTTAGGGGAAAGGGGGGGGTAGTGTTTTAAAGCAAATATTTTCAGTGGCAGCATTGGTACTGTCGAATTCACAAATTATGAATTACTGAAAAGTAGAAAATAAAACAACTATATAGCGGCGTATGATACGCTGCGGGTCGGCTCGTATAATATATTTGTTTAGGATTATATATATATATATATATATATATATATATATATATATATATATATATATATATGTATGTATGTATATATATATATATATAATCCTAAACAAATATACTATTGACATAAAAATGATAGTGGCTCTTTAAAAAATGTGTATTGTTGAAAATTGTAACTTTTGGCTCTTTAGACTCCAAAGGTTGCCGACCCCTGATCTAGATCTTCTATGTGCATTCAAACGATACTATGAACTTGATAGTTAAAACTTGCTTCAAGACTTAGAACTTTTGAACTTAGACTTTATTTTTATTTCGGCCACGCTGTCTCCATTATTTTCTTTTTAAAGAAAACAGTAAGCGACCGATATGTATAGTGTTTGTTTCTCTTTTAGTCTTTTAATTGAAACATTGCTGACTTTAGATTATAAAAACAATCTATTATTTAAAAATAAACCTTCTAGCAGGGCCGGCGCTACCTATAAGGCAAACTGGGAGGTCGCACTGGAAGCTATTAAAAAAAAAGGGGGGGGGGGGATTGTGTAATCTAATTTATTAAAAGGTACCTATAAATTAATAACTTGGATTATAATATATACAAAAAAATTGTAATATTCAAAACCGTGGATATTTATTTCGGTGCCTATGATAATCTATTAAATTAGGCGTTATTAAAAATGACCCCCCCACCTCCCTAATTTGGAAAGGTAGGATCGCTTTTTACCAGTCACTTTGTCTTTTTGTTTTGGTGTCATGCAATTGACGTAGAAAACAATTTCATAAGTCAGTAATGCCAAGTGCCAATCAACATTGTTAATTTCGACTGAATATAATTTAGTAATGAGCTTTTTTATATTATTATCTACAATTTATGGCGCCCCCGTTGGGTCGGCAACTGTGGCGGCTGCTGGACCCGCCCTCCCCTAGCCACGCCTCTGTGGGGGTAGGAGGGGGGACTTTTTATTGTTATCCCAGTGTGTTAGAGAACCTGTCGCCGGCACTGCTTTCTAGATTTGCAAGCGTTAGATAAAATTGTTATTCTTTCATGTGTTACTATTTTTTTCAAGTTCATAAAATAATGTACTGATTATTAATGTGTAATGTTTGTATGTTTATTCATTATGTATTGGTATAAACGTGACATTAATGTAATTAATGTCATTTTAAAATGTAATCAAATTATGTATTGGATCGTTGAAAGAACGACATTGTATTGTTTAAAGTTATTTTCAGATGTTTTTCCTATGATATGATAACGTTTGGAATTAATGACTATGTATGTATACAATTATCTATAATTTTGAATCAGAGTTTTGTTTAGGGTCATGGTATGCAGAACTGTAATAACACAGCCCTATCAGAAACAAATCATCAAAATAACATGTCTTGTCGTAAAGCTTAATTTATACTTGCAGAACTAATGTAATTATAAATATTGTCATTTAAAAATAATAGCGTTAATTCCGGGTTGTCGAACAGTAACAATTAAAAACAAGTTAATTAAAAAAGTCTAGTGACATTTATGCGCAATTTCCTTATGTTATCTAAAAATAGCTCTGACGTATAATGTTGGGGTGCGTTCAAGCTAGAAGAACGATCGGTTTGTAGGTGTTTATGTAATTTTAAAATTTGTGACCGAACGAGAGGATATTTTTGAAAACTTTCTTCGGCAATATTGTTCTAAATTATGGCAGGAATCTATTGGTACATGTTTCAAGTCGCTAAGTGGTCTGGTTGCCGAGATATGGGCCAAAAACTGATTTTTTTCGAGGTTTTTTGGCTTTTCCGGGAAATACATGAAAGAAACCTGGAATTCTTATGGCCTATGCTCATTCTCGTAACTTGCTTAACATAATTGCTTTTGGAACTAGTCATCGATATTGCTTCGTTGAGGAGGAGATACGACTTAAAGCCCGGACACACATTCATCCATACATTCATTCATTCATCCATCCATTCCCAGAAATGACGAGTTAATAAACGCAATTCTCCAGAATGGAAATTGCGCTAAAAATGTAAATGAAAAAAAAAACAGATTAGAGAACCTCAGTGGCGTAGCAACCCTTCCCGGCGCCCGGGGCTACATTTTCAATTTTGGCATCCCCTCGGGAACAACCTTTCAATTTTCAATTATTTGCACCCCGCCATCATACTTTCAATTTTGCACCCCCCCCCCCCTTCCTCAAACTTTCAACGTGTTTTTTTTCCAACCCATTTTGGAGCCCCCTAAGGTCGGCGCCCGGGGACATATGTAGCCCCCCCCCCCCCCCATCGCTACGCGTCTGGAGAGCCTAACATATACAAGTGCTCACATCAAGTTGTCATAAGGACATACGTTTTTAATCATTTACAAACACGTGTCCAACACGAGGAGACGCCACTTAGCTTTAAACTTCCGCAATTAATGTTTTACTTACTTAACGTTTTTTATACGGAATTTACTTTCCTTATTAATTTAGCAATTAGCATATTCCTACTTTACTATTTATTATTTTTTATACGTGATTTACTTTCAATATATATCTGAAACAATGTGCAAATTAATATTTTAAATACTTTACATTTTTAAATGTGATTTACTTTCTCCATTAAATCAACATTTTGCACATTAAAACTTTTCTATTAATTTGTATACGTGATTTAGTTTCCCTATTTATGTAGCAATGTGCATATACATACTTTATTTGCTTTACATTATCAATGACTGATTGATTTTCCACAATTAATTTAACAATGTAAAAAAAAAATATTTCAATACCCAATTTTATTTTTAAAATATAGTACAGAAAAATATATTATTTTCTTTTTTAGAAAATCGATAAGGAAATATTTGAATTGATTATACCTTTGTGAAATTCAAACAACATAACTAATATTTTGTTATCCACTATACAATAAAATATATTATTCGTTAATTAAAATTTGATAACAACACTTGCCGTGTTATAAAGCAGATTATTATTTTTTGATGAAAATAAACTATTGAAACATTTAGTGTAGTAATTACCTTCCTTTTGTGTAGTAGTACTTGTTCTTGTTGTCGTCGGGGTTAGTGTTGTCGAGGATGTTGCTGTTGTAGTACTACGGGCTGTTGTTGGTAATGTTATATTAGGTAGCTCTATTTCCTTAATAGTTTGGGGTGTTGCAACAGTTGTAGTAGTGGTCGTTGTTTCAGATGCTGAAATTAAAAGGCAGGTGCATGTCAAAAATACGTATGAAGAAAAAAAAAAAAAAAAATATATATATATATATATATATATATATATATATATATATATATATATATATATATATATATATATATATATATATATATATATATATATATAACATTTACATTTACATTTTTATCAACATAATGTAATAATTTAAAATAGTTACAAAATTAAAACAAAGCAACGAAATTGTATTGTAGTATCTTTATTTTAAAATATGGTAGTAAGATTCACATGTAATTATTTTTTTGTATGTCATGAATGAAAAATTGCAAGCAAAAAAAATATTCCGATATTGAATTGAAACTGTAAGCCTGCTTTCGTCCTAAAACTGAAATGATAAATTTTAAAAAAATGTAAAAAATTTCATATATATATATATATATATATATATATATATATATATATATATATATATATATATATATATATATATATATATATATATATATATATATATATATATATATATAGATATATATGTGTAGGCTTTGAACAAGTATATGCATTTAAGCAGTATTTGTGTATTTAACTATAATGTATAAAGTAAATAATGTATTTATATTTAATTTATTCATATACATATATATATTATATAAATATATATATATATATATATATATATATATATATATATATATATATATATATTTATATGTGTGATAGAAATAATACCTAGGTACATATTATGATTAAAACATAAAATTGAATAAACTGATCAGCGACATATCCTAGTTTAAGGACACACTTCAAACAATAGGCTATCTACATACGTTTAACCAACGTAAAATTTATAATACACGAAGATCCAGTATACCTAGAAAAAAAATATAGCAACACATTAATAGTTTTGTGGTTCTTGAACTTCAATACTCGCGGCTGTTTTTTTTTTTTTTAAATAAAAATAAATAAAATGTTGCATTATTTTTAGTTTTAAGTCTAATTTTATGATAACTACTAGTTTTAAAATATCTGACCTATAAACAATTTCTTATGTAATATTAAAAGTTAAGTATTTCCTAAAATGTGAAGAGTATTCGAAGTTTTCAAATTATTTGCTTATATAATTTTAATAATCGTTAGTACTATTTCCTTATCATTATATCATTCTACTTTAATGATTTTTCCTTAATAGCATTTGCATACTTACGTATACATTTACAAAATTAACATATTGACAGTACTTATAAAAATTGAATCATTAATGTATATTTATTTAACTGTAATAACAATAATCATATTTCACATTAACTTACATTTTTCTAATGTATCATCTTTTTATCACAGTATATAAATATGCCAAGACCCGTTGGCTTTTATCAAGCTTGAATACTGCTAGTAACCATGACAGATGGTAAAAAGGAAGTGAATTGTAAATTCCTACTCACACATGTTTCATCTAGTAGACCAGTCGTTGTACTCACCCCATAATGCATTGCAACAAATGTGAAGTGAATGGCGCGCGGGATGAGCTGGGCGGGCGGTAAATGACGGTCTTCGGCCTTGAACTTGAACTTATATTTTGGATAAGCAAGCGCGTGCACAATAAAGGAAGTAAAATCCCAGTGAATTTTACCACGTGCCTAAAGCCTGATAGTTTATTCAATACGGGCAGGCTTAACATACGCCGCTATTTAGTTGTTTTATTTTCTAGTAATCAGTGATTCATACTTTGTGAATTCAACACTACCAATACTGCGACTGAAAATATTTTACTTCAAATCACTATCAGTAGCTCGTGAATGGCGTTTATCCTCACCCTCCATTCCCTTCCCCCCCAAACACCCCCCCTCCCCATCCGCACCCGCGATAGCAGCCGTCCGAGGCGACAGTTTGCAGTCGACAGTGATATGATCAAGCAGAATTTCTGACCTCCTTTAGTTACAAATCATTTAAAAACTAATTATCTGCTCCTATTAGCCGTCGCTAATTCGACCCGGGTCTACGGTTGTAAACATTCGGCGTGAACCACTGCTCACCAGATTGTTGGGGGTGGGGGTGAGTACGATACGGTCTGTTGCGCATGCCTAGAGAGCTAGGGAGGGGGCGGGAGGAGGGCTAGATAGTTGGCTTACGTGCGTGGTGGTGTCCACGTAGAGAATTATATAAACGAGCCGACCCGAGGCGTATCTATTTAGTAACTATTTAGTTGTTTTATTTTCTACTTTTCAGTAGTTCATAATTTGTGCATTCGACAGTACAAGTGCTGCCACAGAAAATATCTGCTTTAAAACACTATCAGTAGGTCGTTAAGAACGATACTACCCCCACCCTCCTTTCCCCCAACCCCTACCCTACACCCCCCCACCCCCCGTGAAAGCAGCCTCCTCCTAGTTACCTCCCCTAAGTTTAAAATCGTTTCAAACTAAATTATCTGCCCCTAATAGCCGTCACTAAACCCGGCTCTACGATTGTAAACATTTAGCGTGAACCACAGCTCATCAGACCATGTGAGGGTGGGGTTGGTAGGGAGCGCGCTTACTGCTTGTTTTTTAGCGTCTCCAAGATGAGAATTATATATATAGATAGAAGATAGATGGTTCATTGAGGTTCGATCAGCGATTTTTAGTTTAGGCCAATAAAAGTTGTATAAAATGGAAGCTGACAAAATAGAACCTACAGCAAACTAAATCGAAAACTCATTTACAAGGATTGAATAAATTCTTTTTAGTCTAATACGTTAAGACAATGTAACTTTAACAACTCGATTTGAACACACTTTCACCAACATTATTAAGTGATCTTTTTTAAGGTTCCGGGTTGTCAATAAACTATGTTAAATGTTCGCATAAAATCATGCTGAAGCTTCTAAGTGGCCTTGACATACGACTCATAGTCAAGTGCTCAAATGCGCAGTTTGAAATTGTTGAATAGATTCTATTGTTGGAAATCACAATACATGTTTTGTCGTGATATAAACACTTGAGAGTTTTTAAACTTCCTCAATGATTATTTTGTAAGGCTTGCAAGTAAAGCAACATGTTTTCAAGAACATTTAGTTGAGTGGTGTATGCTAACATTACCATTTTCACATGAAGAGATGTTCTAACATTCATAATTTTAACAAATTTTTAGCACTGCCATTTTGTTTATTAGAAAACAAAATATCGTAATCCTACTTTAGTCTGGTTACCAAACTTTGTTTTGGTGTTTTTTTAAATTTCCTAATGTAGCCTCGCTTTCTGTCACATAATATTCGTAGCCTGCACGTGGTTGTTCTTTTCGCTGTAACATTACAATCAGAGGCGTAGCGACCCTTCCCGGCGTCCGGGGACAAACTTTTCCTCAAACTTGCACCCCCCTCAACCTTTCAATTTATTTTTCCAACCCATTTAGGCGCCCCCTAAGGTCGGCGCCCGGGGACATATGTCGCCACCCCCCCCCCCTCGCTACGCTACTGATTACAATCATGGTCTACACATTATTGTTGTTCTCTTCAGTGTGGCGTAGCCAGGAATTGGTCATGGTAGGGGTTCAAACATTTTTCCATATGTAAGCAATCCTATATATATATATATACATATATATATATATATATATATATATATATATATATATATATATATATATATATATATATATATATATATATATATATATATATATATATATATATATATATATATATATATATTTATATGGCTCCATGGGATTGGTTATAACCCCCTTAACCCCCCCTGCCTACGCCACTGGTTCTATTCGCTCTCACATTACCATTTCACTTGAAACTTCGTAACTAGCGTCTTATCCGTCAGCTGTGTTTACGCTATTCAACAGATATTAACGACTTCATAACCGAATCGATTAGTTGTTTTAATAAGCAAATGTAAAGTACGAAACTAAAATATCGATGCGGCAAATTAACCTTGTACAGTTGCTATTCAATGTGGTAATGCTAACAGAGTTTTTTTCAGGCATCTCTTCGGGGGGGGGGGTGCTAAGACCCCCCCCCCCCCTCTAAGAAAATCTACCGCCCTCCCGAACGAGATGGATTGTATACAGTAAACATACACTTTTACTAGTGTACGCCCCCCCCCCCCCCTGAAAAATGTTGACCCCCCCTCGAAAATTTCAAGAGCTCCCCCCTGGAAGAAACACTGAATGCTAAGTGTAAATCTGGTACGTGCACCTTTGACAACAGGTTCTTTAACCATAAAGGTTTTTACTAAATATGGTTTGATCGTAAATATCTTTATGTATTCTGCTTGATATGTCCCCGGGCACCGACCTTAGGGGGCGCTAAAATGGGTTGAAAGGTTGAGGGGGGGTGCAAATCGAAAGTTTGAGGGGGGGTTGCAAATGGAAATCTCAAGGGGGGGGGGGTGCAAATCGAAATCTCGAAAAGTTTGTCCCCGGGCGCCGGGAAGGGTCGCTACACCTCTGCTGGACATAGTTCTAACTAAACCATCCCTTCAATTCTACTTCATTTGTCTCGTCCGTTTTGAAAACGGAACTTTACCTTTATACAGAGTATAACCCAGTAAAGTGCAGGGGTCGGCAACCTGCGGCTCGCTCTTTTGATGTCAAGATGCGGCTCTTCAGCTCCATGCACACATTAATAATTATTTTTATGCATTTTTAAAACTTCTAAAAATATTAGTCTGCAACACTCTGTATTGAACGATATAATAATTTGTTTTTTTTAATTAATTTAAAGTTTTAAATTCTAGCAGAGCTTACTAAACTATTTTAATATATTTTTATATGAATAAATATTATTTCATATTTTAAGCTATTTATTTTAAATGTTATATATATATATATATATATATATATATATATATATATATATATATATATATATATATATATATATATATATATATATCATAAAAATTATATAAAAAATGTTAGTGGCTCTTTAAAAACTGTGAAACTTTGTAAATTGTAACTTTTGGCTCTTCCGTCTCATAAGGTTGCCGACCCCTGGTGTAGTTTATTAATATCACGTTTACTTACTTTTCATATTGCTCTACAACCAAATAGAAACATTAACAAAGTACTAGGAATCACTAATTAGAATTTAACTATAATAAGGTTAATTAACGCCATATTAAATTACCTTCACTTCGTTTTGTTGTAATAGGGGAAGTCCTTTCTATTGTAGTCGGTGTTGTAATTGGTGTTGCAGTCGGTGTTGTAGTCGGTGTTGTAGTCGGTGTTGTAGTCGGTGTTGTAGTCGGTGTTGTAGTCGGTATTGTAGTCGGTGTTGTAGTCGGTGTTGTAGTCGGTGTTGTAGTCGGTGTTGTAGTCGGTGTTGTAGTCGGTGTTGTAGTCGGTGTTGTAGTCGGTGTTGTAGTCGGTGTTGTAGTCGGTGTTGTAGAGATCGACTCTTGCTCTTGTGTACCTAGACCAAAAAACAATTGTGTTGTTAGTCTTGATAAATACGTGCAAATGACACTTATAGGTGAAACATATACATTATGTTCTGCTAGATATTCTAATGCATATTAAATTGGCGATTCTATTATTAATTGATGTTTTTTTTTAATAATTTCAAATAATTTAATATACTTTTTAGATGTTGCAAGAATAAACTTTTGTCAATTTACTAGAACTGCATCGATAATACATTAAAATAATTAATCATATTTGCCAGCATGGATACATATCCAAAATACTTTGCTCTAATAATTAACTGAATTGAATAGTAACGTCATCTAAGTGAACGATGTAAGATGCAACTATGTAACCAAAGCTTAATAGGACAAGGAGGGACAATAACTGACACTAATTCTTACCTGGGCACTATTTTTCATTAACATGAAGAAGCATACAACGATGTAAGAACAGTGATTCTTCAACAAGCAACATAATGTGTAGGCTATGGAAACGTTTACGGGTGTATAAAAACTAATGCATTCGACTTATAGGCTTATAACATTGTAAGGTGAGTTAACAAAGTCATTGAAAGATTAATGTGTATATGCTAGCCCAACACCGAAACTAAGAACTATGAAAACAAAAACACACTATGTTAAAAATATACAATTTTTAAAGAAAATATTAGGTTGTCAATAGAACAAGACAGATTCTTACAAAAAAGCATAATGAAACCTTAAATCGTTACCAACTGACGGTACTTATAAGAAAAAGACAGTTCTTAAAATAGACTTGCAACATATAACAGTTGTCATATGAGATTGTCAGACTAATTAGGTCTGTATCAAGTAGCTAAAAAATTCCCAAGGGGACTGGTTCCAATGTAAACAATACAAAAACTAACCACTGAGTTTATATGTAAATCTTTACTTTTCCATAAATACTCTCTAGTTTCATATTTATAGTGTTTATGTGTGTTTATGTTATGTATGATTATAAATTCCTTAAAAAGTTATTTGAAAAATAAAAGTAAAATTTACACAATATAGACATATTAAATCTGTCATCAAATAAAGATTGCAGATCTTTATACTCGTACTGCAGCACGGATATTGGTGACAGAAAGTCCAAGAACTTCCTTTCAAGAATTACAACATCATCTTCCTTGGTAGCATCATCATCGTTTGTATCGTACACAACATCATCGGTGATTGAGCATACATTAGCATTTTTCGAACTGATTACAATTAGAGAATTAACGATTTCCGGCCTGTCCCCATTCTCTTCAGCGAACGCATCTTCGTCATCGTTTCCTCTAATAATGTCCCGATATTGTTGTAGACGTGTTGCGTCCAATGTCTCAAAGAATGACTTTTTCGATGAGTACGTGTTCAAGTGTACGAATATTCTGTTGCATGTTTTTAATCCAACTCTAACTTTATCGTTGTCTATGTTTGTTCTGTTCAAGACAAATTTGATGAATTCTTTAATGATGTGGAACTTTTCTTCAGTAAGGATATTAAGGTCGAGACTAAAGACAACGTCTAGTTGTACATCCGGGCAAGCTAGGTGGGATCAAGGTTGACAAACATTACTACATTAAAATATACTTAGTACACATAATTACTAGACAATGTATAAAATAACATTCAGATCAAACACACAAACTCACACTCACACGCATATATATATATATATATATATATATATATATATATATATATATATATATATATATATATATATATATATATGCGTATGTGTGTGTGTGTGTTTGTAGCGAAAGTGAGATACATGTTTAGATAAACAGATATTTTTGGTTAACAAAGTTTCATATAACAAAATTATGTATTGCAGGAATCACATCTCCTTAATTCGACAACATAACTAAGTAGTCAGTTTATTTTTAATCAATTATTACATTTAGTATGCTTATATATATATATATATAAATATATATATATATATATATATATATATATATATATATATATATATATATATAAAGCTTGTAAACGGTAGATAGACTTTTAGTTGATGTGTATGCTCCAGACCTATCATAAGGCATCTACTGTTTTATACCGTTGCATAATACATTATCTACATTTTTTTCGATAAACATTTGGCTTAGTGTTATAAACCATTTTAACACATGACCATATTCTGCTACAGACACCTTAGCTAAGGACAAGGCATCTCTTTATTACACATTATTATTGTAGCTAGTCAACAGTTAAACAAAAAGTTAAAAAAAAAACTCTTCACGTTAAGGCTGAGGCAGGAATGAGTACTTGTATCAAAAGAAACTCAACTCAACCACTTGAGAGTTGGCCTCAATCGCGCGTTGTTAAGCAAGAAAAAACCTTACGCTTTAGCTGTGTATGTAGGTTAATTATTAAACTAAAGCATAATAGCCATGCTTAACGAAAGCGTCGACTCGGGAGTTATGCAAAAGATGAAACATAAGAGAAATACTACCTTGTGATTTCGTATTGCTCGTTACCGTGGAAACTGTAGTGTTAGCAATATCTACGAAAAAGATGATTATATGGGAAATACATCAATAAACATTTATATATATATATATATATATATATATATATATATATATATATATATATATATATATACAGTGTATATTTACACTCACTCACAGTGTTTATTTATCCGGGTTTTCTAGGCTTTATTTTTATAGCAAAAGAAAACTGAACACATTAAATTACTTTTACTTTTTTTTAAATTTTGTTTCGTTTCAAAAGCAAAATAAAATATACAAGTAATTGACAATATTTATATCCAATTAAAATTATAAATTATAATTTATTTATTCAGAATTTACTACTATTTATGTTATTAGGTAAACTCGACATCATTATTTGCATACTTTACTGGACAGACGTATGTGAAAAGAGAAGGTTTCTAATGAGATAGTAATATCTGTAGTTACGAAAACTGCTTTGTTGTCTTTATAAAAGCATTTGCAATGAAAAGTTGTTGCCAAGTTTTGTAAACATCCTGGTACACATTTTTGTTGGTGAAATAATAAAATGTAGATAAAAATATTTCAACTAACACATGATATTTAAATTTTAGAGATTTATTTAGCAGTATTAAAACATGACTTACACTGAACATCTTTTTCACACACGACGTGTTTTTTCACTTTGATCTTAGTTCTGCAGTTGAAGTTTTGCGCCTTATTCTGTGAGTAGTCGGTATACCCACACGAGTAGGACGAATTTCGCTGCAGGATCCACCAAACATGTTTAACGGTAACATTTTGTAGCAGACCTGTTTGAACATCGACATAAGGTTGGTTCAACATGTAAATATATTGTATTGATTGGATGTAACGGTTGTATCGATTGAGCATTGATAATACAAAGCACTCAATAGCTTGTTTCTTTCGGGAGATGGAGTGAAATTTGAAAACCACAAGGGCGGTGAAATACTGTTACATATCTTTGGGGGGAGGTGTAAACAGTCACTACCGAATCTAAAACTTTCGGGAAAATTTGTCTAGCCGTCTAATATGCTCAATAAAACGGGACAAGCTAGGGAATTGAGTGAAGCCCATAGGGAAAGCAAAAGAGAGGTCGTCCAAGACAGACCTTGAGGGCCTTCTTGAAGAACTGAAGACAAAGGGGTGTCTTAGGAGATTGCATAATCTGGGAGACCGGACAAAATGAAACGGTATTGGGGTCAGCGTGGTCGAGTCGGTAAACCGAAAAGTCTCGAGTTCGAACCCTTGGGCAGATGAGGCTCGTTAGCTGGGGACAGCTACTCTTCTATGAGAGACAACTCCAAAATCAAACAAGTTCTGCCTTTTAGTTTGTTCTTGGTTAGACAAGGGCTTTGGAAGCAAATCCAAAAAGAAAAGCAGGCTGAAATCGGAGTCAATGGCCTCAATGACGCATAACCAGTTGACACGTATCCTTAATTGTGATGGAGGCGTGGTCTAGTCGGCAACAGCTCATGGTTGATAAATTAATTAAAGTACCGAGTTCAAACCCTCTGGCTGATAACAATCGATCCCTCTCAACACTAAAAATTAAGAACGAAGAAAAAGAAGAAGAAGGAAGGGTATTGTTAAAACCCTATTTTTCACAAGGAGTAAACAGGATTAGTCATTTTTTTTTGCATATATGTTGAGTACCTGTTAAGCACTGTACAGTGGAATTGGCCTGTTCTTTCCTGATCACTTTCGCGTTTAACTTTTCGCATGTGTCGCCAGCTTCTGTTGCACTGTCGGTGGTATTTGGTTGGAGTTGAATACACTGACCTGTTTCCGTTATGTACCAACCTTGGTCACATGCTAAACTACTCTTGCAAACTGCTGATTGACACGGTTCATTGAACATTTAAATCATATTTTGTCGTAATGAATTAAAATTGTAAATAATATGTTAGATGATATTGGCAATACATTTGTTCCTTTCACACAAAAATAACTTTTCTTAAAATGAGGGAATACTGTTAACCAATTTGTATACAAACTATTATTATAGAAATGGAATATTTACGTTTAGAAACAATATGAAAAATGTTTTTAGAAATCTTATTATCATATACGAACACCCGTAATTTTGCATAAGGGTGTTAAGATATTGAAAGAAATGACCATAATAAAACAATAAAATAACTAAAATGTACCTTCAGTGCTCTGGTTAGCGGCAACTGTAAATTATGAAATGAATTACAGATTTAATTTTTTTTTTAAAAATAGAATTTTACTAATAACAGACTAATACTGAATGTGATGACGCAAAGTTGCGTCGGAGAGGTCAGGTAGATAGCAGAAACAGGCTATAGATCGTTGGGCGGAGACCAATGGACGTACAGGAGCTGACCAGTCACGTGGGATGGTCAGCTGACCACGGAGGCGTCGGCAGTAGTTTGATTAGAGGCAGAAGGTGTTAGGAAGCGGTCAGAGACGGTTGAGAAATGTAGTTAGTTAGGAGTTGATAGGAAGCTAGCAAAAAGAGGAGAAGGTGTTATGGCGTATTAGGGAGCAGACGTAGTTGTGTAGAGAACAGTTAGATAGTGTTAAGATTGGTCATGGGAGTGCGTAGTTAGTAGTAGTACATTGAACAGCTAGATAGAAGTAGTAGTAAACAGTATACAGTAAAGAATATATTAGTTAGGTTAGGTAGGAAGATGATTATATAAAATGTTATAACGAACATTGTATTTTTGAACTTGAACCTATGTGTTTGAATATTTCTGTCATCTCAATACATCATCCCAACTTTCACATCTAGGTGTTACTGTTTTCCTTACTCTCACACTTAAGTATTATACTAGACACCTCCGAATTTTTACTGTATATTTTGCAGTTGGTGTCGAACCCTTCCAGGCAGGGGCGTAGCGAGGGGTGGAGCGGGGGTGCGGACCGCACCGGGTGACACCATTTAGGGGGATGACACCAAGGCAAAAAATAACAAAATATATAGAGAAAAACTTGAGGGGAGAGGGGTTTGCAGATCGAAAGTTTGAGGGGGGGGGGGGTGCAAATCGAAAACTTGAAAGTTTGTCGCCGGGAAGGGTCGCTACGCCTCTGGGGGGTGACACCATTAAGTGCCACACCGGGTGACACCCGACCTCGCTACGCCACTGCCTCCAGGTAATAGTTTTCAAATGTCAACATTTAATACTAATGATGTTTATTGATAGTCGGTTGTAAATACAGCTGGGTGCACCGTTGTTTTTTACTTTCTCGTATATACAAAGTATAAAGAAAGTCTTGTAATCGTGCAAAAAAAAATCGAGATTTTTACAAATCTCGACGTTTTACACCTCGCTGATACGGAAAAACATAATTTTGCAATCTTGTCTCTCCCTTGTTGTGATCGTCATTATGTACTTAAAATGCTTTTTTTTTTAACTGTAACTCTAATTAACCATTCATTAAACTGGCAAAAATATATGTATTATATATGTCTTTTAACGATTTTTCTTGGTGTCACCCGCTAAATGGTGTCACCCGGTGAGGTATGCACCTCCGCCCTGCCTCGTGATGCCTCTGCAGATACGGATATATATGTAATGTGCAATGTATACAACTTACTACATTAAGTACAAACGTATCTTATTAAAAATTGACACCTATTATTTTGAATTTTAAAATTGTGCTATGAATAGTTGTTTTCTTTTCTTCTATGTATTGTAGTGTGTAGTATCACATGTTATGATGTTTAATTCGGACAAAATTCCATCTTACCAATGTATAACAGAACACATATTAAAAGCACTACAGGTTGATATAAAATATCCATATCACATCTTTAGAAAACGTGTGACTCATAAACATACGGATATGTTTTCAGCCCCTAGGCCTACACACCAAGACCATTGTGAAATGTTGACACAATGCAATTGCTAGGTGACAAGTGAGGGCAAAGGTCATGCCTATTGTTGTCAGTACGGACTGAAAGCGCTCACTTAACGTGCCAGGGCTGACGCATCCGTTAACTGATAACGCACTGGGCGCTATTGTATACGTTCTCATTGTATACAACATCGTATGCACGTATATAATATATATATATATATATATATATATATATATATATATATATATATATATATGTATATATATATATATATACATATATATATATATATTCACACACACACATATATATATATATATATATATATATATATATATATATATATATATATATATATATATATATATATATATGTATATATATATATATATATATATATATATATATATATATATATATATATATATATATATATATATATGTTCTAGGAGTCACGGCCAGGCCCCGCACTGGCCTCTGTGTAAAATCTATCTGTATAGGACAGTGACCAGTTTACCAGCTTGTACCCAGGATGTGTCCTGATTTCAGAAATAATTTATTTTTTTTCAATTGAATTTCTTTATGCAAATATGGACACATATCCCTAAACGTAACACTAACTAAACTTAAACCTAGAAAACACAAACGCAGACATAACGAAAACACAATCACTTCTTAGTTAAACTCGCTGCGGTGCAATACTACATATAAGTTAAAACATATATTATTCACTAATTAGTACATCAAAACAAAACAATATAATAAAATTTGTATTGGTAGTTAACTACCAAACGGCTGGTTTACCAACAACGTAAAACTATAAACTACGAAAAATTCAACCAAGAGTAGACTGAAATGCAAAATAGGAAAATGAGGAAAATATACTAAAACGGTTTCGCTTCGCGATTTTGTTCAATAGATCACTCGTTTTATATTTTTTCCTTCGTTTCACGACAACTTACAGTATGTTTGTTTTAACTACATATTGACGATTTTAAAGCAAAATAAATGATCACTATGTTTTGTTTTTGCAGTCATATACAGAGTATAAAGTAAATGTGCACACAAATTAAATACATTTTTGATAGTTTTCTCAGTTTTACAAATCCATACTTCATGGTTTTAAAGGGAACTTTACTTCATGGTATACGCAATACATAAAGTGTATTGTAATCTTGAACAAATCTAAATCGAGCTCTTGACAAATTTTGACATTGTACAAGTTTCTGGCGCTGGAAAAACTGTTTTGCAAACATGTCCGTCTGTGTGTGTGTGTGTGTGTTTCTGTGTGTCTGTGTCTTTAAACAAGATAACTTGAGTACCGTTGCAGTTATGTTGACCAAATTTGATATACAAATATGATATCAAATTTGAAGTTTTTCTATCATGTTTTTCTATCACGCTTTTCTTTATATTTATTTAAATAGTAGTGTATAATAAATTTTCTACTTTTTAGTGCATTATTACATAAAAGCTTGTTATTAAAACGTTTTTTTAAATTATTTTTGTTTAGTACTTTACATGTTTTATTTTCAATAGTATTACAATACTAAAAACCATTGCACGCATATTGAACGTGATGACGCGCTATTGATCGTGATGACGCGTGTGATGTATTGGATAGAACTGCCTACTAATTTGTTCCAACTTTTAATTAATTTATAAAAAAAATTAATCAGGAGACAAATTAAGTCAAATTGCATGTCATGATGCATTGTCTTCATGTATTGACCCATCTACCAACTACGAAATGTATCTGTCAAGTAGAAGTGCCTGCAATGTCGCTCCAGTTTTTCGATCTAGACTGACGACAGACTGACGAAAGAGGAAGTGAGTTAAATAAAACCTTGTAAAAATAAACATTTATTACATTACTAGCCGTCCTGGCCAGGCCCTGCTCTGGCTTCTGTGAAAAACCTTTCTGTTAAAGACCATTACCTGTGTGTTTAGTAATCATCATAAACCCGGCACTGCCCACCCAAACAACAACCAACCAAAACCAAAACAACAAAACGCAAACATAACGCTAACACAATTACAAATACAAACGAAAACAAAAACCTAACAACAAACCCGACCACAAACACGAATACAAACACAAAGAAAAAACAAACAAAAAAGCAAACAAAAACCTAACAACAAACCCAACCACGACCACAAACACCAATACGAACACAAAAAAAAAAACAACGGAAAAGCAAACGAAAACAAACCAAATCCAAACGCAAAACCAACCACAAACACAAGTACAAACACTAAACCCAAAGAAAAAAAAACACAAACGAAAACGAAAAAAGAACGAACAAGAACAAACAAAATCAAAACGCAACCACTAACGCAAACCCAACCTAAACACAAAGAAAACACAAACGCGAACATAAACGCAAAGTGCTCACAGTCTAGCCCGGGGCAGAATCGCCTGTTTCAGCTTAATAAATGACTATAGTACCCCAACTTATTCATAATCTTTTGCACTCACTCAAACGAACGTAGGTGCCAAACCAAACCAAATGAACAATTATAATACCCCAAGCTTAACCGTAAAATACCTACAACATTTGCACTTGATCAATCCCCGCTAATTATGTAATTATTTTTTTCCCAACGCCAAAACAAAGTAATAAAAAGTAAATTCTTTTCCACTAATGCAATGATTTGTAAAGGGAAGTAATTGTGTTTTCCTAAGTAAGTGCTAAAGGACTAAATATAAATAATTTTCAGACATAATTAGAATTTTTGTAAAAGATGATAGTTTTTTAAAATTGTTTTTAATGAACATGCCGACAATTATTACTATCAGTTTGAAAAATGAAAATTATTTCCCAACACTTTCAATAGTAATTTTTTACTCATAAATTTAGACTATGAGCACGATAATAATCTAACACTTAAATCCATCGAAGTATGTCCACGACAAACAAACTTATTACATGTTACATACAGAATTGAGCTTTATACATTAGATATGCAATTTTTCAACATTTTAACAATGTCCAGTAACCGGAAGCGTTACTAGAGTGTAATCTATTTCCCCGGTCACAAAAAAACTTGAGAACTGCTTTTGGGTTACTTAGTCTAAAGGTTAATTATAAGTAAAATATCTTATACCCGGATTACTTGTAATTTTTGAGTGTCTTATCCCGAAGTGGTACTAATCTCAATTTATGTTGTTTTACTCTAATTTCTATTATACTATTCTGGTCTTAAAAAATACTTAATACCAAATAACTTGAATACTGATAGACGAGTAGCTAGACGAAATTTCACACTTAAATATATGAACTTATTCGCTCTTTCCTTTGAAATTTTGAGTAGTTTGTTAACATCGGAAGTAGTACTTAACACTACTTCAGATTTCTCAAAAACGGTATTTAATGTTTATTTTAGAAAGTAATAACTTTTCCGTTCTATTATACTCGCACTGTGTTCATTAAGTGAGCTTTTTTTCTGCGCGATTGTCTTATGTTTAAAATAAAAATCAGTATTTAAAACAAAATGTATTAAACTTTGTTTATAGCCCCCAATAACTGTTATTTGAGAGTATTTGATACCGGTTAGTGGAGATCACTCCCGCTTTATTAATATAAATTAAGTTGATCTCTAATTCAGAGGCGTAGCGATGAGGGGGGGGGGGGGGGGGCAGGGGGTACATATGTTCCCGGGCGCCGACCTTTGGGGGCGTCAAAATAGGTTGTAAAAACAAATTAAAATGTCATTTTAGCTGCATTTTTGCATTATAAATAATTTGAGGGGGGTGTAAATCGAAAGTTTGAGGAGGGGGGGTGCAAATCGAAAGTTTGCTCCCGAGGGGAGCGCCAATTTGAAAGTTTGTCCCTGGGCGCCAGGAAGGGTCGCTACGCCTCTGCCCTAATTTCTCAGCTAAACAATGTTATTAGGGAGTAGAATAAGAATTGTTTAGGACATAACTTAGCCTCGCAGATCGACAGCTCTGGTATGTACCTGACACCGTCAGGCGGATATTCAATTGTATTTGAGCCTGTCATTACCGTAGGTCGTTTATAGATACAAGCAATACTATGGGCAATATCGACTCTATCGAGCAAGAGTTGTCATCAAGTTTTCAAGCGGCTACCTGATAACAGGTAGAACTTTGATTTGGGGATGTATAGGGATTAAAGCGTTTCACTTGAATTGACAAACTATTATTGAATAAGATAATCGGTTACTTAACCGAGCCAGGCATCCCATCCGGCGCCCTAAATATATGGCAAATGATTAAAGCGTAAAGTTTTTAACTAAAAACTCGAGTACTTCAGTGTCGAGAGGTAGCACAGACCCACTAAAAGCTAAAATGCTTTACATTTAACTTAAAATGTATCCGGTAATGGGAAAATATTCAGAAATCGAAATGAACACTGATATTGATTTGGTAATAACCTATATCTTATACGGGACATTTTAAAATGTATCATTTAACCTATTTATTTAAAACTTCTAAACAAAAAATAAAAGTGGAGGAGAAGATTTCGGACCTATCAGTTAGATTTTTCTATGTTTTCATTACCACAAAACTTTTCTTTAGTCCTTAGGGTTTTTTGGGTACTTGATAATGTGATGGATCCAGGGATGTTGTATAGACACTGGTTCAAAATATAAACTCAAGTCTATCTTGACAGCATTCGCAAGCTCTAATGATTTGTCACTTCTTTGAATGTTAATCTTCAAGCTAAATATGCCATTGTTTATTACATACATACATACCTTCTGTTAATGACAGTGGGTTGGGTATTGAAGTTATAGTTGACGAGACATGTAGCACAATTGTTGGGGTCGTGGAGGAATATGACTGTGTTTCTTCGTGTGATTTTATCACTGAGCTTTTAGTAGCAGAGGTGGTTTTTTCAGGATTAGGGGAGAATTCCATTGATGTTGTTGGTTTTGTTACTGATTTCTTCACTGTTTCAATTAAATGAGAAAAATAAATATCTGTAGAGTTAGAGATCATTAAATTGTACACACGATTAAACTTTTTTTAAAAATTATTAAAATACAATGCTCTTTAGATCTAGCTATCCTTTGGGAATATGAACATTAGTGTATGTTTCTTTACATTGGTATATAAAAGGAATATGCTCAGCTGCCTTTAATTTACTTAAAGTGAGATACCCATCAGAGCTGGATGGACTAAGGGACGTTTCAATAAGTTGTATCCGGAAACAAAATTGAGATTTTTCGGCTAAGCAGTCTAGCGCTCTACCGCTAAGCCACGCCGTCCCAACAAATACACATGCATCTTTTCAGACCATTTGTATAAATATGTCAGTGTAAACCAGGTGTCTCCAAACTTTTCAGCCCGAGGGTCACATTAATTATCAAATATAAGTTCGGGGGCCAGAGTGTGTTCCAGGTATTTTTCCGGGTATCTGAGCACCCCTCCCCCCGAAGAACGTCTCCCCCACCCCCAACGAAATACAATTAGTATAGAAATATATACAACTTTTAAGTACCCCCCACCCAAAGGAGAAAAAAAGTCTGAAAGAAACACTGTCGAGGGCCGCCAACACACTCGAGGTCCAAGTTTGCTCTCAAATTATTCTTCACGTATTTCATTGTTGAAAATTATTTATTCACACAGGTATGTTGTTAAAAATTTGAAAGGTCCTTAGATGCAAACGTTTTAATATTAAGAAAGTCTTCCTTGGTCAAAAACTTATAAAAACCCACCCGCCCTTCTTTGCACTTGTTTCTAAGGAGGTGATTTGCTTGCAATTTACAACCTCCAGCTGCAGTTCATCTGGGCAACTGGCCACACATGCTTGAAATGGGTTTCGAAACAGTCTCACTTCTTCTGCCTTTGAATCCAAGTTCGAAAACTGCCGCTAAAACGTTGATGATCTCGCATGCAAATGACGTGGGGTACTCAGCTGTTGTTTCGCCATGAAGACCTTGCACTGCTGAAAGTGAAGTTTTTGGCCTGTACTTGTTCCAAAAACATGATAAGTTTATACGTGAAGGCCTTTAGGTGGCTGTATAGATCAAACACTAGATTTCCTTCTCTTGTAGGTATAGGTTCCGAAAATTAAAATGACTGGTTATGTCTTCAGCAAAGGCCAATTTTTATACCCACTCTTCATCAGACATTATTGGCTATAGTTTGGCACACAAAGCTTGCTGGTGAATCATACAGTACAGGAACATTGGTTGTAGAATGTTTTTCTCCTTCGCTTGTCCATTATAGCCTTTCTTTATGCCACTCATGTACTTTCGACCATCCAAAGTTAGGTAACTGAAGTTAGTCCAGTCAAAGTTAAAATCAGCAAATTAATGCTTTTTTTAACTTATTGATTATATCCTCTCTGGTATATGCACCCAAAGCTACTTTTTCAAACTACTTTGAATTTTCGGGGCAAAATTACTCAGCCATCTCCTACACAAAAAAATTTCCGTGGTCAGAAAGATCTCCGCGGGCCGGATGAAAGGACCTCACAGGCCGCATCCGGCCCGAGGGCCGTAGTTTGCAGACCCCTGGTGTAAACACCTCTATTGATACGGTTTTTACTCATCATACAAGTTTGTAGCTGTTCTCCGGTTGTCCATCATGCGAATTGTTTTAGCCTAATATTACAAACTTTGTTAAAGCAGTAAATAAAAGAGTATGACGAATTTTCGTTTGTTATTTCTCAACCTGGTTATCTTTAAACACGCACTCTTAATCATCGGTTTTCAGCTTTTGACAAGCGCGTGTTTAGAACTTTTAATTTTAGCGGTGTTGTTTGTTTTGTTTTTAAGCATGTAAAGATAACACATTGAACTTCAAGGGTAGCCTACATTTTGAGTGTGTGTGTGTGTGCGTGTGTGTTTGTGGGTGGGGCAACGAGTTTTAAATGGGTTTAGTGGTTTTTTAAAAGATTTACTGCTTTTTACTTCAGTGTTTTTCTTACCAACATAATGCTATTTGTTAGAACAAAATTATACTTGAGCAATAAATAAGATATACATAGTATTTTCTGCAAATTTTTTTTTTAGTAAAAAATTTCTAAGCCAGCATGATAATGTTAACTTGTAAATCAGCATTTTAACAAAAGTATGTGTATATCAAAGGCTCAACTATTCAAGAAAATACAGCAACAAAACTAGCTTACCGTACAATATACTTTTTTGTAACATGTGACCTACTTAGGTCGAGTCATTTTTATTTTGACATTGTATAATTCCTTATATGGAATGATGGTGTAACACCTGGGGTTTTTCCACTGACTTATTAAGGTGTTGGAGACATAGAAATTTTCCATTAAAATCTGATTGAATGATTCTGATCAGATGATTATCCCAACCAATGGCGACATGAGTTGAGGATAACCTCCCCTGTCACAGAAGTCTTTAATTGCACTGCACACTCGCAACACGAGGCAGTTTATCTTGACCTGGCAGTCTACGAGGCAGTTTTATCTTGATCAGGCAGCCGTCCATAATATCCGGCTATAGACTCTGACCATTTGAACGTGAGAGTACTTAAGACCTGTGTGTGCCTTGCTTTCTTCAGTTGATTTAGTCTTCTAGTTTAATATTACTTGTCGCTAAGTAAGTCTTGAAGCTACAGCAGTGTTGTGTGGCCTGTAGCTGTTCTTTAGACAGTGTAGAAATCTGTGATAGTGTTTTTTCCTACATTGTGTAAGTTGGGTTTTGATATTTTATACATTAAATATTTTATTTAGTTCAACCTTGTGTTCTGCCACTTCTGAGTTCGCTGATTAAAAGGTCGTATGTAGATTGGATGAGTGTTAATTACAATAGTATCACTAGCTTCCCTAGACATTAAATCCGAGCCCTAGTGTGTCGTTGTGTTAAGTGTTCATCCACTTAGGCCGTAAGGCATTTGCATATGACCCCGAAAAAAGAATCCGGGGACGTTCTCCTTCTATTTGGCTGATAGATAGGTTAACGTTACAAAGTGGGAGCTCGCCGAGATTTAATCTGTCGTTCCAGTTGTTGGTTATATCAGTTGAATACTAAGGTTAGTTGGATTTAGTTGTTTTTATATCCAGTAGCGCAGTGTTCTTACAACGCGCGCTCAGGCTAGAGTATCTAGGTCAAATAAGCAGACGTGTCACGTCCTACATTTAGAGGTCAAGTACACGGCCCAACGCTGTGTATTAATTTAAAGGATCTAGGCTTGTTGTGATTTGAAAGTTGGTGTTATGGAGTCTTTTTTGGCTAATCCTACCTTTGAAGGTGTAGAAAAGTTGAGTAGAAAAGTTTTGGTTAGTGTTGTTAAGGAATTGAAATCGGATTATTCTGTTACGCAGAAGTCAGAGGTGTTGAGAGATAAAATTGTTGTTCATTTCATTAATGAAGGAGTATTTGATGAAAGTTTGTTGGCTGGTGTGTTGCTCCGCGAGGAGAAAACTCTAGAGAAGGTAGAATTAGAAGCTAGAATTGCTTTAGAGAAGGAGAAAGTTGCTCTAGAGAGACAGGAGTTAGAGGCTAAAATTGCTTTAGATAAGAGGAGGTTGGAATTAGAGTTTGGTCAAGTTAGTGATGTCACTTCTCTGGTAGATCCAAAAAAGTTGTCGGTAGGACAAGTGATTGCCAAATTTGGGAAATTAGTTCCTAAATTTGATGAAACAGATTTGGTCGTTTTCTTTAACTCGTTTGAGAGTTTAGCGAAGACTTGTGAATGGCCCGAAACCTCCATTACTGCTTTATTGAGTTCTGTCCTTACTGGGAAAGCTGCAAAAACATTCCAGGCACTCTCTCACGACGTTCAAAATAACTATAGTTTGGTCAAGACTGCCATTTTAAAGGCCTACGCACTGACGCCCGAGGCCTATCGGACAAAATTCCGAACACTCCGCAAGTTACCCACACAATCATATGTGGAATTTCTCTTTGAAAAGGAGAAAATATTCTCAAGGTGGCTACACTCTGAAGAAGTTTCTGAGTTTGAGAAACTCAGGTCACTTATCCTAAGGGAAGAATTCCTATCGTCCCTGCCTGAAGAGATACGACTACACATACTGGATAACAAGATAACTGACATCCAGAAGGCTGCTGAGTCGGCTGACACATATATGTTGGTGCATAAGAAACCACCAGTGTCAGGAAACCGCCTCAACCCCGTGCTTCCCCTTTTTGGCAGCAATCATCCTGTTGGCCAACATTTGAAGGCATCACAGTCCAGAGAGAAACCAAGATCAACTCTCAATCGTCGAGCGGTATGCCAGTTCTGCAAAAGGCCTGGTCACCATGTCAAGGACTGTTACAAACGTCTTCAGAATAACAGGGAGGTGGTACGTACTTCCGCGCACTATGCTCTATCCCCTCAAGCAGCCAGTTCAACTATGAACTCTAGAATTCAAAAGGACTCTAACCCTAAGTGTCCGCAAGAAGGTAGTCAAGTCTCCACACATTATGTGCAGTCACATTTTGACTGTTCTCGCCACCATCCAGTTTCTTCCGAGTCTACCGATCTCGAGGGATCGAGAAAAGTTGACTTTTCATCTTTTATTGCTGAAGCCATCATTAGCAAACCAGGTGACCCGTTGTCTCAGAAGAATATCACCGTCCTAAGAGACACAGGAGCGTCACAATCACTCCTTTTGAAAAGTTCAATGGACATTACACCAGAGACGAACACCGGAAGGATTTCCATTATCCAGGGAGTAGGGACGAAATCTACTGTCGTCCCTCTACACAAGTTTGCCCTGAAACATCATCTCGTCGAAGGTGAGGTCATTTTAGGTGTGATAGATAGTATTCCTGTCCCAGGAGTACACCTACTTCTAGGGAATGACCTTGCGGGAAGCAAAGTATACCCCTGTACGGTTTCAGACCCTTTGTCAACAGTTCCAGATAATGATAATGAACTGTATCCTGCATGTGCGGTGACAAGAAGCCAGACCAAACAATTGGCTGACACAACGTCTGAACCACACCCGCCATCATCGTCAAGAAATTCGACTCCCAAACTGGAGTCTATGCTTCCAGAAAACACAAGCCTGGGCTTACCCCTGAGAATATCTCAGGAAGACATCATTAAAGCTCAACAAGTCGACGCGGAACTCAAAGCAACGATCGAAAAATCTCTATCATCTGACGATGGAGAATATTTCTCCGAGAACGGCCTCTTCTTTCGTCGCGCTATACCAGTGATTGCCTCACCAGCCGAACCATGGTTGGGTAAAAACCAGCTGTGGGTCCCTCCACCTTATCGGCATGAAATACTTAAGCTGGCACATGACCATCCAATGTCAGCGCACCCAGGTGTCACTAAAACGACGGCGAAGATCAAAGAACTGTTCTTTTGGCCCAAAATGAGAAAAGATGTGTCGCGTTACTGTAGAAGTTGCACGAACTGTCAGTTGGCCGGAAAGCCAAACCAGACAATTCCTAAGGCCCCTTTGAGTCCGATTCCTGTATTAGAAGAACCTTTTTCTAAAATCGTCATGGACTGTGTAGGTCCCTTGCCTAAAACCAAGGCGGGCAACGAGTACCTACTTACCTTTATGTGTTCAAGTACCCGTTTTCCCGAGGCGATTCCCTTACGGAACATTAAGGCAAAGACTGTAGTCAGAGCCATGACCCGGTTCTTCACTACCTTTGGATTACCTAGAATCGTGCAAACAGATCAAGGCAGCAACTTCACCAGTCACCATTTTCAGGAAGCGCTAGCCAAGCTAGGCGTTACCCACATCACCAGCTCAGCCTACCACCCTCAGTCTCAAGGCGTACTTGAGAGGTTCCACCAAACCCTCAAAACCATGCTAAGGACATTCGCTAACAGTAACACCCAATGGGATGAGTCTGTTCCTTGGATTATTTTCGCCGCGAGGGACTGTGTCCAGGACTCTTTAGGCTACTCGCCTTTTCAACTTGTGTTTGGACATTCTGTCCGTGGCCCCCTGAAGCTGATACACGAACGCTGGACAGGTACCAGTGATCATCCAGTGGAAAACTTCGACGATTTTCACGTTCGACTGAAAGCCGTGTGCGAAATGGCTCACAAGAACTTAAGAAAGGCCCAAGTGAGAATGAAAGGACTGTATGATAAGAGTTCTTGTAAACGAACATTCAATCCAGGCGACAAAGTTCTTGTGTTAGTGCCGAATCTGAACAATGCGTTATCCTTGAGATATTGTGGACCCTTTACTGTGCATTCAAAATTAAGTGATTTGAACTATGTTGTCAATACGCCCGACAGAAGAAAGAAACAGACAGTGTATCATGTCAACTCACTGAAAAAGTATTATGATAATTGTAACAATTTTCAATCCACAGCTAAAATTACTTTACCTTTATGTTCAAATGTTTCTGATGATGTGATACATGATAAATTGAAACCCCCAAAATTGGTAAATTCTTCCTTTTTAGATAATTTGAATGTCCACCTTATGCATTTGTCCACAGAGGAAAGCCATAGGTTGTCTCAGTTATTTGAGACATTTCCCTCTATCTTTGGGGATGTCCCCAAAGAAGCGAAGGTTCCACCACATGATGTAGACGTTGGTGACGCAAAACCCATTAAACAACACCCCTATAGAGTTAACCCGGAAAAAGCTGCTTTGATAAAAGATGAAATTGATTATATGCTCAAGAATGATATCATTGAGCCCAGTTTCAGCAACTGGAGTTCCCCATGTCTCCTAGTACCGAAAGACGGTGGATCTTTCAGGTTTGTGACCGACTTTAGGAAGGTGAATGCGCTCACCAAAGCTGATTCCTATCCATTACCTCGGATAGAAGACGTTATTGATAAAGTTGGTCAGGCTAAAATAATTTCCAAAATTGATTTACTTTCAGGATACTGGCAAATCCCCTTATCTGACCGTGCAAAAGAAATATCTGCTTTTGAAACCCCTAATGGTTTTTATAGATACAAACGCATGCCCTTTGGTATGCGAAATGCTGGTCAAACTTTCCAGAGAGTCATTAACTCTGTCATTGCTGACATAGACCAATGTGAGGCCTACATAGATGATATAGTTGTATTTTCTAATACTTTTGAAGAACATATTGTTCAGTTGACTAACCTTTTTAGAAAATTGTCTGAAGTTAATTTTACTGTAAACTTACATAAAAGTGATTTCTGTAAAGCTTCAATTACCTATTTGGGTTATCAAGTGGGAACGAACCAAGTTCGGCCCATTGAAGCTAAAGTAGATGCTATTGTAAGGTTACCACCTCCCAAAAATTGTAAAGAGATCAAAAAGTTCCTTGGGATGGCTGGTTACTATAGGCGGTTCTGTCAAAACTTTTCAGCTATTGCTGAACCTCTTACTGCATTATTGAAAAAGGGTGTCGAATTAGAATGGTCCAATAAATGTCAAGAAGCTTTTTTAACCATTAAGTCATTTTTATCAAATGCTCCTGTTATGGCTGCACCAAATTTTTTTTTTTTTGACGAGACATGTAGCACAATTGTTGGGGTCGTGGAGGAATATGACTGTGTTTCTTCGTGTGATTTTATCACTGAGCTTTTAGTAGCAGAGGTGGTTTTTTCAGGATTAGGGGAGAATTCCATTGATGTTGTTGGTTTTGTTACTGATTTCTTCACTGTTTCAATTAAATGAGAAAAATAAATATCTGTAGAGTTAGAGATCATTAAATTGTACACACGATTAAACTTTTTTTAAAAATTATTAAAATACAATGCTCTTTAGATCTAGCTATCCTTTGGGAATATGAACATTAGTGTATGTTTCTTTACATTGGTATATAAAAGGAATATGCTCAGCTGCCTTTAATTTACTTAAAGTGAGATACCCATCAGAGCTGGATGGACTAAGGGACGTTTCAATAAGTTGTATCCGGAAACAAAATTGAGATTTTTCGGCTAAGCAGTCTAGCGCTCTACCGCTAAGCCACGCCGTCCCAACAAATACACATGCATCTTTTCAGACCATTTGTATAAATATGTCAGTGTAAACCAGGTGTCTCCAAACTTTTCAGCCCGAGGGTCACATTAATTATCAAATATAAGTTCGGGGGCCAGAGTGTGTTCCAGGTATTTTTCCGGGTATCTGAGCACCCCTCCCCCCGAAGAACGTCTCCCCCACCCCCAACGAAATACAATTAGTATAGAAATATATACAACTTTTAAGTACCCCCCACCCAAAGGAGAAAAAAAGTCTGAAAGAAACACTGTCGAGGGCCGCCAACACACTCGAGGTCCAAGTTTGCTCTCAAATTATTCTTCACGTATTTCATTGTTGAAAATTATTTATTCACACAGGTATGTTGTTAAAAATTTGAAAGGTCCTTAGATGCAAACGTTTTAATATTAAGAAAGTCTTCCTTGGTCAAAAACTTATAAAAACCCACCCGCCCTTCTTTGCACTTGTTTCTAAGGAGGTGATTTGCTTGCAATTTACAACCTCCAGCTGCAGTTCATCTGGGCAACTGGCCACACATGCTTGAAATGGGTTTCGAAACAGTCTCACTTCTTCTGCCTTTGAATCCAAGTTCGAAAACTGCCGCTAAAACGTTGATGATCTCGCATGCAAATGACGTGGGGTACTCAGCTGTTGTTTCGCCATGAAGACCTTGCACTGCTGAAAGTGAAGTTTTTGGCCTGTACTTGTTCCAAAAACATGATAAGTTTATACGTGAAGGCCTTTAGGTGGCTGTATAGATCAAACACTAGATTTCCTTCTCTTGTAGGTATAGGTTCCGAAAATTAAAATGACTGGTTATGTCTTCAGCAAAGGCCAATTTTTATACCCACTCTTCATCAGACATTATTGGCTATAGTTTGGCACACAAAGCTTGCTGGTGAATCATACAGTACAGGAACATTGGTTGTAGAATGTTTTTCTCCTTCGCTTGTCCATTATAGCCTTTCTTTATGCCACTCATGTACTTTCGACCATCCAAAGTTAGGTAACTGAAGTTAGTCCAGTCAAAGTTAAAATCAGCAAATTAATGCTTTTTTTAACTTATTGATTATATCCTCTCTGGTATATGCACCCAAAGCTACTTTTTCAAACTACTTTGAATTTTCGGGGCAAAATTACTCAGCCATCTCCTACACAAAAAAATTTCCGTGGTCAGAAAGATCTCCGCGGGCCGGATGAAAGGACCTCACAGGCCGCATCCGGCCCGAGGGCCGTAGTTTGCAGACCCCTGGTGTAAACACCTCTATTGATACGGTTTTTACTCATCATACAAGTTTGTAGCTGTTCTCCGGTTGTCCATCATGCGAATTGTTTTAGCCTAATATTACAAACTTTGTTAAAGCAGTAAATAAAAGAGTATGACGAATTTTCGTTTGTTATTTCTCAACCTGGTTATCTTTAAACACGCACTCTTAATCATCGGTTTTCAGCTTTTGACAAGCGCGTGTTTAGAACTTTTAATTTTAGCGGTGTTGTTTGTTTTGTTTTTAAGCATGTAAAGATAACACATTGAACTTCAAGGGTAGCCTACATTTTGAGTGTGTGTGTGTGTGCGTGTGTGTTTGTGGGTGGGGCAACGAGTTTTAAATGGGTTTAGTGGTTTTTTAAAAGATTTACTGCTTTTTACTTCAGTGTTTTTCTTACCAACATAATGCTATTTGTTAGAACAAAATTATACTTGAGCAATAAATAAGATATACATAGTATTTTCTGCAAATTTTTTTTTTTAGTAAAAAATTTCTAAGCCAGCATGATAATGTTAACTTGTAAATCAGCATTTTAACAAAAGTATGTGTATATCAAAGGCTCAACTATTCAAGAAAATACAGCAACAAAACTAGCTTACCGTACAATATACTTTTTTGTAACATGTGACCTACTTAGGTCGAGTCATTTTTATTTTGACATTGTATAATTCCTTATATGGAATGATGGTGTAACACCTGGGGTTTTTCCACTGACTTATTAAGGTGTTGGAGACATAGAAATTTTCCATTAAAATCTGATTGAATGATTCTGATCAGATGATTATCCCAACCAATGGCGACATGAGTTGAGGATAACCTCCCCTGTCACAGAAGTCTTTAATTGCACTGCACACTCGCAACACGAGGCAGTTTATCTTGACCTGGCAGTCTACGAGGCAGTTTTATCTTGATCAGGCAGCCGTCCATAATATCCAGCTATAGACTCTGACCATTTGAACGTGAGAGTACTTAAGACCTGTGTGTGCCTTGCTTTCTTCAGTTGATTTAGTCTTCTAGTTTAATATTACTTGTCGCTAAGTAAGTCTTGAAGCTACAGCAGTGTTGTGTGGCCTGTAGCTGTTCTTTAGACAGTGTAGAAATCTGTGATAGTGTTTTTTCCTACATTGTGTAAGTTGGGTTTTGATATTTTATACATTAAATATTTTATTTAGTTCAACCTTGTGTTCTGCCACTTCTGAGTTCGCTGATTAAAAGGTCGTATGTAGATTGGATGAGTGTTAATTACAATAGTATCACTAGCTTCCCTAGACATTAAATCCGAGCCCTAGTGTGTCGTTGTGTTAAGTGTTCATCCACTTAGGCCGTAAGGCATTTGCATATGACCCCGAAAAAAGAATCCGGGGACGTTCTCCTTCTATTTGGCTGATAGATAGGTTAACGTTACAAAGTGGGAGCTCGCCGAGATTTAATCTGTCGTTCCAGTTGTTGGTTATATCAGTTGAATACTAAGGTTAGTTGGATTTAGTTGTTTTTATATCCAGTAGCGCAGTGTTCTTACAACGCGCGCTCAGGCTAGAGTATCTAGGTCAAATAAGCAGACGTGTCACGTCCTACATTTAGAGGTCAAGTACACGGCCCAACGCTGTGTATTAATTTAAAGGATCTAGGCTTGTTGTGATTTGAAAGTTGGTGTTATGGAGTCTTTTTTGGCTAATCCTACCTTTGAAGGTGTAGAAAAGTTGAGTAGAAAAGTTTTGGTTAGTGTTGTTAAGGAATTGAAATCGGATTATTCTGTTACGCAGAAGTCAGAGGTGTTGAGAGATAAAATTGTTGTTCATTTCATTAATGAAGGAGTATTTGATGAAAGTTTGTTGGCTGGTGTGTTGCTCCGCGAGGAGAAAACTCTAGAGAAGGTAGAATTAGAAGCTAGAATTGCTTTAGAGAAGGAGAAAGTTGCTCTAGAGAGACAGGAGTTAGAGGCTAAAATTGCTTTAGATAAGAGGAGGTTGGAATTAGAGTTTGGTCAAGTTAGTGATGTCACTTCTCTGGTAGATCCAAAAAAGTTGTCGGTAGGACAAGTGATTGCCAAATTTGGGAAATTAGTTCCTAAATTTGATGAAACAGATTTGGTCGTTTTCTTTAACTCGTTTGAGAGTTTAGCGAAGACTTGTGAATGGCCCGAAACCTCCATTACTGCTTTATTGAGTTCTGTCCTTACTGGGAAAGCTGCAAAAACATTCCAGGCACTCTCTCACGACGTTCAAAATAACTATAGTTTGGTCAAGACTGCCATTTTAAAGGCCTACGCACTGACGCCCGAGGCCTATCGGACAAAATTCCGAACACTCCGCAAGTTACCCACACAATCATATGTGGAATTTCTCTTTGAAAAGGAGAAAATATTCTCAAGGTGGCTACACTCTGAAGAAGTTTCTGAGTTTGAGAAACTCAGGTCACTTATCCTAAGGGAAGAATTCCTATCGTCCCTGCCTGAAGAGATACGACTACACATACTGGATAACAAGATAACTGACATCCAGAAGGCTGCTGAGTCGGCTGACACATATATGTTGGTGCATAAGAAACCACCAGTGTCAGGAAACCGCCTCAACCCCGTGCTTCCCCTTTTTGGCAGCAATCATCCTGTTGGCCAACATTTGAAGGCATCACAGTCCAGAGAGAAACCAAGATCAACTCTCAATCGTCGAGCGGTATGCCAGTTCTGCAAAAGGCCTGGTCACCATGTCAAGGACTGTTACAAACGTCTTCAGAATAACAGGGAGGTGGTACGTACTTCCGCGCACTATGCTCTATCCCCTCAAGCAGCCAGTTCAACTATGAACTCTAGAATTCAAAAGGACTCTAACCCTAAGTGTCCGCAAGAAGGTAGTCAAGTCTCCACACATTATGTGCAGTCACATTTTGACTGTTCTCGCCACCATCCAGTTTCTTCCGAGTCTACCGATCTCGAGGGATCGAGAAAAGTTGACTTTTCATCTTTTATTGCTGAAGCCATCATTAGCAAACCAGGTGACCCGTTGTCTCAGAAGAATATCACCGTCCTAAGAGACACAGGAGCGTCACAATCACTCCTTTTGAAAAGTTCAATGGACATTACACCAGAGACGAACACCGGAAGGATTTCCATTATCCAGGGAGTAGGGACGAAATCTACTGTCGTCCCTCTACACAAGTTTGCCCTGAAACATCATCTCGTCGAAGGTGAGGTCATTTTAGGTGTGATAGATAGTATTCCTGTCCCAGGAGTACACCTACTTCTAGGGAATGACCTTGCGGGAAGCAAAGTATACCCCTGTACGGTTTCAGACCCTTTGTCAACAGTTCCAGATAATGATAATGAACTGTATCCTGCATGTGCGGTGACAAGAAGCCAGACCAAACAATTGGCTGACACAACGTCTGAACCACACCCGCCATCATCGTCAAGAAATTCGACTCCCAAACTGGAGTCTATGCTTCCAGAAAACACAAGCCTGGGCTTACCCCTGAGAATATCTCAGGAAGACATCATTAAAGCTCAACAAGTCGACGCGGAACTCAAAGCAACGATCGAAAAATCTCTATCATCTGACGATGGAGAATATTTCTCCGAGAACGGCCTCTTCTTTCGTCGCGCTATACCAGTGATTGCCTCACCAGCCGAACCATGGTTGGGTAAAAACCAGCTGTGGGTCCCTCCACCTTATCGGCATGAAATACTTAAGCTGGCACATGACCATCCAATGTCAGCGCACCCAGGTGTCACTAAAACGACGGCGAAGATCAAAGAACTGTTCTTTTGGCCCAAAATGAGAAAAGATGTGTCGCGTTACTGTAGAAGTTGCACGAACTGTCAGTTGGCCGGAAAGCCAAACCAGACAATTCCTAAGGCCCCTTTGAGTCCGATTCCTGTATTAGAAGAACCTTTTTCTAAAATCGTCATGGACTGTGTAGGTCCCTTGCCTAAAACCAAGGCGGGCAACGAGTACCTACTTACCTTTATGTGTTCAAGTACCCGTTTTCCCGAGGCGATTCCCTTACGGAACATTAAGGCAAAGACTGTAGTCAGAGCCATGACCCGGTTCTTCACTACCTTTGGATTACCTAGAATCGTGCAAACAGATCAAGGCAGCAACTTCACCAGTCACCATTTTCAGGAAGCGCTAGCCAAGCTAGGCGTTACCCACATCACCAGCTCAGCCTACCACCCTCAGTCTCAAGGCGTACTTGAGAGGTTCCACCAAACCCTCAAAACCATGCTAAGGACATTCGCTAACAGTAACACCCAATGGGATGAGTCTGTTCCTTGGATTATTTTCGCCGCGAGGGACTGTGTCCAGGACTCTTTAGGCTACTCGCCTTTTCAACTTGTGTTTGGACATTCTGTCCGTGGCCCCCTGAAGCTGATACACGAACGCTGGACAGGTACCAGTGATCATCCAGTGGAAAACTTCGACGATTTTCACGTTCGACTGAAAGCCGTGTGCGAAATGGCTCACAAGAACTTAAGAAAGGCCCAAGTGAGAATGAAAGGACTGTATGATAAGAGTTCTTGTAAACGAACATTCAATCCAGGCGACAAAGTTCTTGTGTTAGTGCCGAATCTGAACAATGCGTTATCCTTGAGATATTGTGGACCCTTTACTGTGCATTCAAAATTAAGTGATTTGAACTATGTTGTCAATACGCCCGACAGAAGAAAGAAACAGACAGTGTATCATGTCAACTCACTGAAAAAGTATTATGATAATTGTAACAATTTTCAATCCACAGCTAAAATTACTTTACCTTTATGTTCAAATGTTTCTGATGATGTGATACATGATAAATTGAAACCCCCAAAATTGGTAAATTCTTCCTTTTTAGATAATTTGAATGTCCACCTTATGCATTTGTCCACAGAGGAAAGCCATAGGTTGTCTCAGTTATTTGAGACATTTCCCTCTATCTTTGGGGATGTCCCCAAAGAAGCGAAGGTTCCACCACATGATGTAGACGTTGGTGACGCAAAACCCATTAAACAACACCCCTATAGAGTTAACCCGGAAAAAGCTGCTTTGATAAAAGATGAAATTGATTATATGCTCAAGAATGATATCATTGAGCCCAGTTTCAGCAACTGGAGTTCCCCATGTCTCCTAGTACCGAAAGACGGTGGATCTTTCAGGTTTGTGACCGACTTTAGGAAGGTGAATGCGCTCACCAAAGCTGATTCCTATCCATTACCTCGGATAGAAGACGTTATTGATAAAGTTGGTCAGGCTAAAATAATTTCCAAAATTGATTTACTTTCAGGATACTGGCAAATCCCCTTATCTGACCGTGCAAAAGAAATATCTGCTTTTGAAACCCCTAATGGTTTTTATAGATACAAACGCATGCCCTTTGGTATGCGAAATGCTGGTCAAACTTTCCAGAGAGTCATTAACTCTGTCATTGCTGACATAGACCAATGTGAGGCCTACATAGATGATATAGTTGTATTTTCTAATACTTTTGAAGAACATATTGTTCAGTTGACTAACCTTTTTAGAAAATTGTCTGAAGTTAATTTTACTGTAAACTTACATAAAAGTGATTTCTGTAAAGCTTCAATTACCTATTTGGGTTATCAAGTGGGAACGAACCAAGTTCGGCCCATTGAAGCTAAAGTAGATGCTATTGTAAGGTTACCACCTCCCAAAAATTGTAAAGAGATCAAAAAGTTCCTTGGGATGGCTGGTTACTATAGGCGGTTCTGTCAAAACTTTTCAGCTATTGCTGAACCTCTTACTGCATTATTGAAAAAGGGTGTCGAATTAGAATGGTCCAATAAATGTCAAGAAGCTTTTTTAACCATTAAGTCATTTTTATCAAATGCTCCTGTTATGGCTGCACCAAATTTTTTTTTTTTGACGAGACATGTAGCACAATTGTTGGGGTCGTGGAGGAATATGACTGTGTTTCTTCGTGTGATTTTATCACTGAGCTTTTAGTAGCAGAGGTGGTTTTTTCAGGATTAGGGGAGAATTCCATTGATGTTGTTGGTTTTGTTACTGATTTCTTCACTGTTTCAATTAAATGAGAAAAATAAATATCTGTAGAGTTAGAGATCATTAAATTGTACACACGATTAAACTTTTTTTAAAAATTATTAAAATACAATGCTCTTTAGATCTAGCTATCCTTTGGGAATATGAACATTAGTGTATGTTTCTTTACATTGGTATATAAAAGGAATATGCTCAGCTGCCTTTAATTTACTTAAAGTGAGATACCCATCAGAGCTGGATGGACTAAGGGACGTTTCAATAAGTTGTATCCGGAAACAAAATTGAGATTTTTCGGCTAAGCAGTCTAGCGCTCTACCGCTAAGCCACGCCGTCCCAACAAATACACATGCATCTTTTCAGACCATTTGTATAAATATGTCAGTGTAAACCAGGTGTCTCCAAACTTTTCAGCCCGAGGGTCACATTAATTATCAAATATAAGTTCGGGGGCCAGAGTGTGTTCCAGGTATTTTTCCGGGTATCTGAGCACCCCTCCCCCCGAAGAACGTCTCCCCCACCCCCAACGAAATACAATTAGTATAGAAATATATACAACTTTTAAGTACCCCCCACCCAAAGGAGAAAAAAAGTCTGAAAGAAACACTGTCGAGGGCCGCCAACACACTCGAGGTCCAAGTTTGCTCTCAAATTATTCTTCACGTATTTCATTGTTGAAAATTATTTATTCACACAGGTATGTTGTTAAAAATTTGAAAGGTCCTTAGATGCAAACGTTTTAATATTAAGAAAGTCTTCCTTGGTCAAAAACTTATAAAAACCCACCCGCCCTTCTTTGCACTTGTTTCTAAGGAGGTGATTTGCTTGCAATTTACAACCTCCAGCTGCAGTTCATCTGGGCAACTGGCCACACATGCTTGAAATGGGTTTCGAAACAGTCTCACTTCTTCTGCCTTTGAATCCAAGTTCGAAAACTGCCGCTAAAACGTTGATGATCTCGCATGCAAATGACGTGGGGTACTCAGCTGTTGTTTCGCCATGAAGACCTCGCACTGCTGAAAGTGAAGTTTTTGGCCTGTACTTGTTCCAAAAACATGATAAGTTTATACGTGAAGGCCTTTAGGTGGCTGTATAGATCAAACACTAGATTTCCTTCTCTTGTAGGTATAGGTTCCGAAAATTAAAATGACTGGTTATGTCTTCAGCAAAGGCCAATTTTTATACCCACTCTTCATCAGACATTATTGGCTATAGTTTGGCACACAAAGCTTGCTGGTGAATCATACAGTACAGGAACATTGGTTGTAGAATGTTTTTCTCCTTCGCTTGTCCATTATAGCCTTTCTTTATGCCACTCATGTACTTTCGACCATCCAAAGTTAGGTAACTGAAGTTAGTCCAGTCAAAGTTAAAATCAGCAAATTAATGCTTTTTTTAACTTATTGATTATATCCTCTCTGGTATATGCACCCAAAGCTACTTTTTCAAACTACTTTGAATTTTCGGGGCAAAATTACTCAGCCATCTCCTACACAAAAAAATTTCCGTGGTCAGAAAGATCTCCGCGGGCCGGATGAAAGGACCTCACAGGCCGCATCCGGCCCGAGGGCCGTAGTTTGCAGACCCCTGGTGTAAACACCTCTATTGATACGGTTTTTACTCATCATACAAGTTTGTAGCTGTTCTCCGGTTGTCCATCATGCGAATTGTTTTAGCCTAATATTACAAACTTTGTTAAAGCAGTAAATAAAAGAGTATGACGAATTTTCGTTTGTTATTTCTCAACCTGGTTATCTTTAAACACGCACTCTTAATCATCGGTTTTCAGCTTTTGACAAGCGCGTGTTTAGAACTTTTAATTTTAGCGGTGTTGTTTGTTTTGTTTTTAAGCATGTAAAGATAACACATTGAACTTCAAGGGTAGCCTACATTTTGAGTGTGTGTGTGTGTGCGTGTGTGTTTGTGGGTGGGGCAACGAGTTTTAAATGGGTTTAGTGGTTTTTTAAAAGATTTACTGCTTTTTACTTCAGTGTTTTTCTTACCAACATAATGCTATTTGTTAGAACAAAATTATACTTGAGCAATAAATAAGATATACATAGTATTTTCTGCAAATTTTTTTTTTTAGTAAAAAATTTCTAAGCCAGCATGATAATGTTAACTTGTAAATCAGCATTTTAACAAAAGTATGTGTATATCAAAGGCTCAACTATTCAAGAAAATACAGCAACAAAACTAGCTTACCGTACAATATACTTTTTTGTAACATGTGACCTACTTAGGTCGAGTCATTTTTATTTTGACATTGTATAATTCCTTATATGGAATGATGGTGTAACACCTGGGGTTTTTCCACTGACTTATTAAGGTGTTGGAGACATAGAAATTTTCCATTAAAATCTGATTGAATGATTCTGATCAGATGATTATCCCAACCAATGGCGACATGAGTTGAGGATAACCTCCCCTGTCACAGAAGTCTTTAATTGCACTGCACACTCGCAACACGAGGCAGTTTATCTTGACCTGGCAGTCTACGAGGCAGTTTTATCTTGATCAGGCAGCCGTCCATAATATCCAGCTATAGACTCTGACCATTTGAACGTGAGAGTACTTAAGACCTGTGTGTGCCTTGCTTTCTTCAGTTGATTTAGTCTTCTAGTTTAATATTACTTGTCGCTAAGTAAGTCTTGAAGCTACAGCAGTGTTGTGTGGCCTGTAGCTGTTCTTTAGACAGTGTAGAAATCTGTGATAGTGTTTTTTCCTACATTGTGTAAGTTGGGTTTTGATATTTTATACATTAAATATTTTATTTAGTTCAACCTTGTGTTCTGCCACTTCTGAGTTCGCTGATTAAAAGGTCGTATGTAGATTGGATGAGTGTTAATTACAATAGTATCACTAGCTTCCCTAGACATTAAATCCGAGCCCTAGTGTGTCGTTGTGTTAAGTGTTCATCCACTTAGGCCGTAAGGCATTTGCATATGACCCCGAAAAAAGAATCCGGGGACGTTCTCCTTCTATTTGGCTGATAGATAGGTTAACGTTACAAAGTGGGAGCTCGCCGAGATTTAATCTGTCGTTCCAGTTGTTGGTTATATCAGTTGAATACTAAGGTTAGTTGGATTTAGTTGTTTTTATATCCAGTAGCGCAGTGTTCTTACAACGCGCGCTCAGGCTAGAGTATCTAGGTCAAATAAGCAGACGTGTCACGTCCTACATTTAGAGGTCAAGTACACGGCCCAACGCTGTGTATTAATTTAAAGGATCTAGGCTTGTTGTGATTTGAAAGTTGGTGTTATGGAGTCTTTTTTGGCTAATCCTACCTTTGAAGGTGTAGAAAAGTTGAGTAGAAAAGTTTTGGTTAGTGTTGTTAAGGAATTGAAATCGGATTATTCTGTTACGCAGAAGTCAGAGGTGTTGAGAGATAAAATTGTTGTTCATTTCATTAATGAAGGAGTATTTGATGAAAGTTTGTTGGCTGGTGTGTTGCTCCGCGAGGAGAAAACTCTAGAGAAGGTAGAATTAGAAGCTAGAATTGCTTTAGAGAAGGAGAAAGTTGCTCTAGAGAGACAGGAGTTAGAGGCTAAAATTGCTTTAGATAAGAGGAGGTTGGAATTAGAGTTTGGTCAAGTTAGTGATGTCACTTCTCTGGTAGATCCAAAAAAGTTGTCGGTAGGACAAGTGATTGCCAAATTTGGGAAATTAGTTCCTAAATTTGATGAAACAGATTTGGTCGTTTTCTTTAACTCGTTTGAGAGTTTAGCGAAGACTTGTGAATGGCCCGAAACCTCCATTACTGCTTTATTGAGTTCTGTCCTTACTGGGAAAGCTGCAAAAACATTCCAGGCACTCTCTCACGACGTTCAAAATAACTATAGTTTGGTCAAGACTGCCATTTTAAAGGCCTACGCACTGACGCCCGAGGCCTATCGGACAAAATTCCGAACACTCCGCAAGTTACCCACACAATCATATGTGGAATTTCTCTTTGAAAAGGAGAAAATATTCTCAAGGTGGCTACACTCTGAAGAAGTTTCTGAGTTTGAGAAACTCAGGTCACTTATCCTAAGGGAAGAATTCCTATCGTCCCTGCCTGAAGAGATACGACTACACATACTGGATAACAAGATAACTGACATCCAGAAGGCTGCTGAGTCGGCTGACACATATATGTTGGTGCATAAGAAACCACCAGTGTCAGGAAACCGCCTCAACCCCGTGCTTCCCCTTTTTGGCAGCAATCATCCTGTTGGCCAACATTTGAAGGCATCACAGTCCAGAGAGAAACCAAGATCAACTCTCAATCGTCGAGCGGTATGCCAGTTCTGCAAAAGGCCTGGTCACCATGTCAAGGACTGTTACAAACGTCTTCAGAATAACAGGGAGGTGGTACGTACTTCCGCGCACTATGCTCTATCCCCTCAAGCAGCCAGTTCAACTATGAACTCTAGAATTCAAAAGGACTCTAACCCTAAGTGTCCGCAAGAAGGTAGTCAAGTCTCCACACATTATGTGCAGTCACATTTTGACTGTTCTCGCCACCATCCAGTTTCTTCCGAGTCTACCGATCTCGAGGGATCGAGAAAAGTTGACTTTTCATCTTTTATTGCTGAAGCCATCATTAGCAAACCAGGTGACCCGTTGTCTCAGAAGAATATCACCGTCCTAAGAGACACAGGAGCGTCACAATCACTCCTTTTGAAAAGTTCAATGGACATTACACCAGAGACGAACACCGGAAGGATTTCCATTATCCAGGGAGTAGGGACGAAATCTACTGTCGTCCCTCTACACAAGTTTGCCCTGAAACATCATCTCGTCGAAGGTGAGGTCATTTTAGGTGTGATAGATAGTATTCCTGTCCCAGGAGTACACCTACTTCTAGGGAATGACCTTGCGGGAAGCAAAGTATACCCCTGTACGGTTTCAGACCCTTTGTCAACAGTTCCAGATAATGATAATGAACTGTATCCTGCATGTGCGGTGACAAGAAGCCAGACCAAACAATTGGCTGACACAACGTCTGAACCACACCCGCCATCATCGTCAAGAAATTCGACTCCCAAACTGGAGTCTATGCTTCCAGAAAACACAAGCCTGGGCTTACCCCTGAGAATATCTCAGGAAGACATCATTAAAGCTCAACAAGTCGACGCGGAACTCAAAGCAACGATCGAAAAATCTCTATCATCTGACGATGGAGAATATTTCTCCGAGAACGGCCTCTTCTTTCGTCGCGCTATACCAGTGATTGCCTCACCAGCCGAACCATGGTTGGGTAAAAACCAGCTGTGGGTCCCTCCACCTTATCGGCATGAAATACTTAAGCTGGCACATGACCATCCAATGTCAGCGCACCCAGGTGTCACTAAAACGACGGCGAAGATCAAAGAACTGTTCTTTTGGCCCAAAATGTGAAAAGATGTGTCGCGTTACTGTAGAAGTTGCACGAACTGTCAGTTGGCCGGAAAGCCAAACCAGACAATTCCTAAGGCCCCTTTGAGTCCGATTCCTGTATTAGAAGAACCTTTTTCTAAAATCGTCATGGACTGTGTAGGTCCCTTGCCTAAAACCAAGGCGGGCAACGAGTACCTACTTACCTTTATGTGTTCAAGTACCCGTTTTCCCGAGGCGATTCCCTTACGGAACATTAAGGCAAAGACTGTAGTCAGAGCCATGACCCGGTTCTTCACTACCTTTGGATTACCTAGAATCGTGCAAACAGATCAAGGCAGCAACTTCACCAGTCACCATTTTCAGGAAGCGCTAGCCAAGCTAGGCGTTACCCACATCACCAGCTCAGCCTACCACCCTCAGTCTCAAGGCGTACTTGAGAGGTTCCACCAAACCCTCAAAACCATGCTAAGGACATTCGCTAACAGTAACACCCAATGGGATGAGTCTGTTCCTTGGATTATTTTCGCCGCGAGGGACTGTGTCCAGGACTCTTTAGGCTACTCGCCTTTTCAACTTGTGTTTGGACATTCTGTCCGTGGCCCCCTGAAGCTGATACACGAACGCTGGACAGGTACCAGTGATCATCCAGTGGAAAACTTCGACGATTTTCACGTTCGACTGAAAGCCGTGTGCGAAATGGCTCACAAGAACTTAAGAAAGGCCCAAGTGAGAATGAAAGGACTGTATGATAAGAGTTCTTGTAAACGAACATTCAATCCAGGCGACAAAGTTCTTGTGTTAGTGCCGAATCTGAACAATGCGTTATCCTTGAGATATTGTGGACCCTTTACTGTGCATTCAAAATTAAGTGATTTGAACTATGTTGTCAATACGCCCGACAGAAGAAAGAAACAGACAGTGTATCATGTCAACTCACTGAAAAAGTATTATGATAATTGTAACAATTTTCAATCCACAGCTAAAATTACTTTACCTTTATGTTCAAATGTTTCTGATGATGTGATACATGATAAATTGAAACCCCCAAAATTGGTAAATTCTTCCTTTTTAGATAATTTGAATGTCCACCTTATGCATTTGTCCACAGAGGAAAGCCATAGGTTGTCTCAGTTATTTGAGACATTTCCCTCTATCTTTGGGGATGTCCCCAAAGAAGCGAAGGTTCCACCACATGATGTAGACGTTGGTGACGCAAAACCCATTAAACAACACCCCTATAGAGTTAACCCGGAAAAAGCTGCTTTGATAAAAGATGAAATTGATTATATGCTCAAGAATGATATCATTGAGCCCAGTTTCAGCAACTGGAGTTCCCCATGTCTCCTAGTACCGAAAGACGGTGGATCTTTCAGGTTTGTGACCGACTTTAGGAAGGTGAATGCGCTCACCAAAGCTGATTCCTATCCATTACCTCGGATAGAAGACGTTATTGATAAAGTTGGTCAGGCTAAAATAATTTCCAAAATCGATTTACTTTCAGGATACTGGCAAATCCCCTTATCTGACCGTGCAAAAGAAATATCTGCTTTTGTAACCCCTAATGGTTTTTATAGATACAAACGCATGCCCTTTGGTATGCGAAATGCTGGTCAAACTTTCCAGAGAGTCATTAACTCTGTCATTGCTGACATAGACCAATGTGAGGCCTACATAGATGATATAGTTGTATTTTCTAATACTTTTGAAGAACATATTGTTCAGTTGACTAACCTTTTTAGAAAATTGTCTGAAGTTAATTTTACTGTAAACTTACATAAAAGTGATTTCTGTAAAGCTTCAATTACCTATTTGGGTTATCAAGTGGGAACGAACCAAGTTCGGCCCATTGAAGCTAAAGTAGATGCTATTGTAAGGTTACCACCTCCCAAAAATTGTAAAGAGATCAAAAAGTTCCTTGGGATGGCTGGTTACTATAGGCGGTTCTGTCAAAACTTTTCAGCTATTGCTGAACCTCTTACTGCATTATTGAAAAAGGGTGTCGAATTAGAATGGTCCAATAAATGTCAAGAAGCTTTTTTAACCATTAAGTCATTTTTATCAAATGCTCCTGTTATGGCTGCACCAAATTTTTTTTTTTTTTGACGAGACATGTAGCACAATTGTTGGGGTCGTGGAGGAATATGACTGTGTTTCTTCGTGTGATTTTATCACTGAGCTTTTAGTAGCAGAGGTGGTTTTTTCAGGATTAGGGGAGAATTCCATTGATGTTGTTGGTTTTGTTACTGATTTCTTCACTGTTTCAATTAAATGAGAAAAATAAATATCTGTAGAGTTAGAGATCATTAAATTGTACACACGATTAAACTTTTTTTAAAAATTATTAAAATACAATGCTCTTTAGATCTAGCTATCCTTTGGGAATATGAACATTAGTGTATGTTTCTTTACATTGGTATATAAAAGGAATATGCTCAGCTGCCTTTAATTTACTTAAAGTGAGATACCCATCAGAGCTGGATGGACTAAGGGACGTTTCAATAAGTTGTATCCGGAAACAAAATTGAGATTTTTCGGCTAAGCAGTCTAGCGCTCTACCGCTAAGCCACGCCGTCCCAACAAATACACATGCATCTTTTCAGACCATTTGTATAAATATGTCAGTGTAAACCAGGTGTCTCCAAACTTTTCAGCCCGAGGGTCACATTAATTATCAAATATAAGTTCGGGGGCCAGAGTGTGTTCCAGGTATTTTTCCGGGTATCTGAGCACCCCTCCCCCCGAAGAACGTCTCCCCCACCCCCAACGAAATACAATTAGTATAGAAATATATACAACTTTTAAGTACCCCCCACCCAAAGGAGAAAAAAAGTCTGAAAGAAACACTGTCGAGGGCCGCCAACACACTCGAGGTCCAAGTTTGCTCTCAAATTATTCTTCACGTATTTCATTGTTGAAAATTATTTATTCACACAGGTATGTTGTTAAAAATTTGAAAGGTCCTTAGATGCAAACGTTTTAATATTAAGAAAGTCTTCCTTGGTCAAAAACTTATAAAAACCCACCCGCCCTTCTTTGCACTTGTTTCTAAGGAGGTGATTTGCTTGCAATTTACAACCTCCAGCTGCAGTTCATCTGGGCAACTGGCCACACATGCTTGAAATGGGTTTCGAAACAGTCTCACTTCTTCTGCCTTTGAATCCAAGTTCGAAAACTGCCGCTAAAACGTTGATGATCTCGCATGCAAATGACGTGGGGTACTCAGCTGTTGTTTCGCCATGAAGACCTTGCACTGCTGAAAGTGAAGTTTTTGGCCTGTACTTGTTCCAAAAACATGATAAGTTTATACGTGAAGGCCTTTAGGTGGCTGTATAGATCAAACACTAGATTTCCTTCTCTTGTAGGTATAGGTTCCGAAAATTAAAATGACTGGTTATGTCTTCAGCAAAGGCCAATTTTTATACCCACTCTTCATCAGACATTATTGGCTATAGTTTGGCACACAAAGCTTGCTGGTGAATCATACAGTACAGGAACATTGGTTGTAGAATGTTTTTCTCCTTCGCTTGTCCATTATAGCCTTTCTTTATGCCACTCATGTACTTTCGACCATCCAAAGTTAGGTAACTGAAGTTAGTCCAGTCAAAGTTAAAATCAGCAAATTAATGCTTTTTTTAACTTATTGATTATATCCTCTCTGGTATATGCACCCAAAGCTACTTTTTCAAACTACTTTGAATTTTCGGGGCAAAATTACTCAGCCATCTCCTACACAAAAAAATTTCCGTGGTCAGAAAGATCTCCGCGGGCCGGATGAAAGGACCTCACAGGCCGCATCCGGCCCGAGGGCCGTAGTTTGCAGACCCCTGGTGTAAACACCTCTATTGATACGGTTTTTACTCATCATACAAGTTTGTAGCTGTTCTCCGGTTGTCCATCATGCGAATTGTTTTAGCCTAATATTACAAACTTTGTTAAAGCAGTAAATAAAAGAGTATGACGAATTTTCGTTTGTTATTTCTCAACCTGGTTATCTTTAAACACGCACTCTTAATCATCGGTTTTCAGCTTTTGACAAGCGCGTGTTTAGAACTTTTAATTTTAGCGGTGTTGTTTGTTTTGTTTTTAAGCATGTAAAGATAACACATTGAACTTCAAGGGTAGCCTACATTTTGAGTGTGTGTGTGTGTGCGTGTGTGTTTGTGGGTGGGGCAACGAGTTTTAAATGGGTTTAGTGGTTTTTTAAAAGATTTACTGCTTTTTACTTCAGTGCTTTTCTTACCAACATAATGCTATTTGTTAGAACAAAATTATACTTGAGCAATAAATAAGATATACATAGTATTTTCTGCAAATTTTTTTTTTAGTAAAAAATTTCTAAGCCAGCATGATAATGTTAACTTGTAAATCAGCATTTTAACAAAAGTATGTGTATATCAAAGGCTCAACTATTCAAGAAAATACAGCAACAAAACTAGCTTACCGTACAATATACTTTTTTGTAACATGTGACCTACTTAGGTCGAGTCATTTTTATTTTGACATTGTATAATTCCTTATATGGAATGATGGTGTAACACCTGGGGTTTTTCCACTGACTTATTAAGGTGTTGGAGACATAGAAATTTTCCATTAAAATCTGATTGAATGATTCTGATCAGATGATTATCCCAACCAATGGCGACATGAGTTGAGGATAACCTCCCCTGTCACAGAAGTCTTTAATTGCACTGCACACTCGCAACACGAGGCAGTTTATCTTGACCTGGCAGTCTACGAGGCAGTTTTATCTTGATCAGGCAGCCGTCCATAATATCCAGCTATAGACTCTGACCATTTGAACGTGAGAGTACTTAAGACCTGTGTGTGCCTTGCTTTCTTCAGTTGATTTAGTCTTCTAGTTTAATATTACTTGTCGCTAAGTAAGTCTTGAAGCTACAGCAGTGTTGTGTGGCCTGTAGCTGTTCTTTAGACAGTGTAGAAATCTGTGATAGTGTTTTTTCCTACATTGTGTAAGTTGGGTTTTGATATTTTATACATTAAATATTTTATTTAGTTCAACCTTGTGTTCTGCCACTTCTGAGTTCGCTGATTAAAAGGTCGTATGTAGATTGGATGAGTGTTAATTACAATAGTATCACTAGCTTCCCTAGACATTAAATCCGAGCCCTAGTGTGTCGTTGTGTTAAGTGTTCATCCACTTAGGCCGTAAGGCATTTGCATATGACCCCGAAAAAAGAATCCGGGGACGTTCTCCTTCTATTTGGCTGATAGATAGGTTAACGTTACAAAGTGGGAGCTCGCCGAGATTTAATCTGTCGTTCCAGTTGTTGGTTATATCAGTTGAATACTAAGGTTAGTTGGATTTAGTTGTTTTTATATCCAGTAGCGCAGTGTTCTTACAACGCGCGCTCAGGCTAGAGTATCTAGGTCAAATAAGCAGACGTGTCACGTCCTACATTTAGAGGTCAAGTACACGGCCCAACGCTGTGTATTAATTTAAAGGATCTAGGCTTGTTGTGATTTGAAAGTTGGTGTTATGGAGTCTTTTTTGGCTAATCCTACCTTTGAAGGTGTAGAAAAGTTGAGTAGAAAAGTTTTGGTTAGTGTTGTTAAGGAATTGAAATCGGATTATTCTGTTACGCAGAAGTCAGAGGTGTTGAGAGATAAAATTGTTGTTCATTTCATTAATGAAGGAGTATTTGATGAAAGTTTGTTGGCTGGTGTGTTGCTCCGCGAGGAGAAAACTCTAGAGAAGGTAGAATTAGAAGCTAGAATTGCTTTAGAGAAGGAGAAAGTTGCTCTAGAGAGACAGGAGTTAGAGGCTAAAATTGCTTTAGATAAGAGGAGGTTGGAATTAGAGTTTGGTCAAGTTAGTGATGTCACTTCTCTGGTAGATCCAAAAAAGTTGTCGGTAGGACAAGTGATTGCCAAATTTGGGAAATTAGTTCCTAAATTTGATGAAACAGATTTGGTCGTTTTCTTTAACTCGTTTGAGAGTTTAGCGAAGACTTGTGAATGGCCCGAAACCTCCATTACTGCTTTATTGAGTTCTGTCCTTACTGGGAAAGCTGCAAAAACATTCCAGGCACTCTCTCACGACGTTCAAAATAACTATAGTTTGGTCAAGACTGCCATTTTAAAGGCCTACGCACTGACGCCCGAGGCCTATCGGACAAAATTCCGAACACTCCGCAAGTTACCCACACAATCATATGTGGAATTTCTCTTTGAAAAGGAGAAAATATTCTCAAGGTGGCTACACTCTGAAGAAGTTTCTGAGTTTGAGAAACTCAGGTCACTTATCCTAAGGGAAGAATTCCTATCGTCCCTGCCTGAAGAGATACGACTACACATACTGGATAACAAGATAACTGACATCCAGAAGGCTGCTGAGTCGGCTGACACATATATGTTGGTGCATAAGAAACCACCAGTGTCAGGAAACCGCCTCAACCCCGTGCTTCCCCTTTTTGGCAGCAATCATCCTGTTGGCCAACATTTGAAGGCATCACAGTCCAGAGAGAAACCAAGATCAACTCTCAATCGTCGAGCGGTATGCCAGTTCTGCAAAAGGCCTGGTCACCATGTCAAGGACTGTTACAAACGTCTTCAGAATAACAGGGAGGTGGTACGTACTTCCGCGCACTATGCTCTATCCCCTCAAGCAGCCAGTTCAACTATGAACTCTAGAATTCAAAAGGACTCTAACCCTAAGTGTCCGCAAGAAGGTAGTCAAGTCTCCACACATTATGTGCAGTCACATTTTGACTGTTCTCGCCACCATCCAGTTTCTTCCGAGTCTACCGATCTCGAGGGATCGAGAAAAGTTGACTTTTCATCTTTTATTGCTGAAGCCATCATTAGCAAACCAGGTGACCCGTTGTCTCAGAAGAATATCACCGTCCTAAGAGACACAGGAGCGTCACAATCACTCCTTTTGAAAAGTTCAATGGACATTACACCAGAGACGAACACCGGAAGGATTTCCATTATCCAGGGAGTAGGGACGAAATCTACTGTCGTCCCTCTACACAAGTTTGCCCTGAAACATCATCTCGTCGAAGGTGAGGTCATTTTAGGTGTGATAGATAGTATTCCTGTCCCAGGAGTACACCTACTTCTAGGGAATGACCTTGCGGGAAGCAAAGTATACCCCTGTACGGTTTCAGACCCTTTGTCAACAGTTCCAGATAATGATAATGAACTGTATCCTGCATGTGCGGTGACAAGAAGCCAGACCAAACAATTGGCTGACACAACGTCTGAACCACACCCGCCATCATCGTCAAGAAATTCGACTCCCAAACTGGAGTCTATGCTTCCAGAAAACACAAGCCTGGGCTTACCCCTGAGAATATCTCAGGAAGACATCATTAAAGCTCAACAAGTCGACGCGGAACTCAAAGCAACGATCGAAAAATCTCTATCATCTGACGATGGAGAATATTTCTCCGAGAACGGCCTCTTCTTTCGTCGCGCTATACCAGTGATTGCCTCACCAGCCGAACCATGGTTGGGTAAAAACCAGCTGTGGGTCCCTCCACCTTATCGGCATGAAATACTTAAGCTGGCACATGACCATCCAATGTCAGCGCACCCAGGTGTCACTAAAACGACGGCGAAGATCAAAGAACTGTTCTTTTGGCCCAAAATGAGAAAAGATGTGTCGCGTTACTGTAGAAGTTGCACGAACTGTCAGTTGGCCGGAAAGCCAAACCAGACAATTCCTAAGGCCCCTTTGAGTCCGATTCCTGTATTAGAAGAACCTTTTTCTAAAATCGTCATGGACTGTGTAGGTCCCTTGCCTAAAACCAAGGCGGGCAACGAGTACCTACTTACCTTTATGTGTTCAAGTACCCGTTTTCCCGAGGCGATTCCCTTACGGAACATTAAGGCAAAGACTGTAGTCAGAGCCATGACCCGGTTCTTCACTACCTTTGGATTACCTAGAATCGTGCAAACAGATCAAGGCAGCAACTTCACCAGTCACCATTTTCAGGAAGCGCTAGCCAAGCTAGGCGTTACCCACATCACCAGCTCAGCCTACCACCCTCAGTCTCAAGGCGTACTTGAGAGGTTCCACCAAACCCTCAAAACCATGCTAAGGACATTCGCTAACAGTAACACCCAATGGGATGAGTCTGTTCCTTGGATTATTTTCGCCGCGAGGGACTGTGTCCAGGACTCTTTAGGCTACTCGCCTTTTCAACTTGTGTTTGGACATTCTGTCCGTGGCCCCCTGAAGCTGATACACGAACGCTGGACAGGTACCAGTGATCATCCAGTGGAAAACTTCGACGATTTTCACGTTCGACTGAAAGCCGTGTGCGAAATGGCTCACAAGAACTTAAGAAAGGCCCAAGTGAGAATGAAAGGACTGTATGATAAGAGTTCTTGTAAACGAACATTCAATCCAGGCGACAAAGTTCTTGTGTTAGTGCCGAATCTGAACAATGCGTTATCCTTGAGATATTGTGGACCCTTTACTGTGCATTCAAAATTAAGTGATTTGAACTATGTTGTCAATACGCCCGACAGAAGAAAGAAACAGACAGTGTATCATGTCAACTCACTGAAAAAGTATTATGATAATTGTAACAATTTTCAATCCACAGCTAAAATTACTTTACCTTTATGTTCAAATGTTTCTGATGATGTGATACATGATAAATTGAAACCCCCAAAATTGGTAAATTCTTCCTTTTTAGATAATTTGAATGTCCACCTTATGCATTTGTCCACAGAGGAAAGCCATAGGTTGTCTCAGTTATTTGAGACATTTCCCTCTATCTTTGGGGATGTCCCCAAAGAAGCGAAGGTTCCACCACATGATGTAGACGTTGGTGACGCAAAACCCATTAAACAACACCCCTATAGAGTTAACCCGGAAAAAGCTGCTTTGATAAAAGATGAAATTGATTATATGCTCAAGAATGATATCATTGAGCCCAGTTTCAGCAACTGGAGTTCCCCATGTCTCCTAGTACCGAAAGACGGTGGATCTTTCAGGTTTGTGACCGACTTTAGGAAGGTGAATGCGCTCACCAAAGCTGATTCCTATCCATTACCTCGGATAGAAGACGTTATTGATAAAGTTGGTCAGGCTAAAATAATTTCCAAAATCGATTTACTTTCAGGATACTGGCAAATCCCCTTATCTGACCGTGCAAAAGAAATATCTGCTTTTGTAACCCCTAATGGTTTTTATAGATACAAACGCATGCCCTTTGGTATGCGAAATGCTGGTCAAACTTTCCAGAGAGTCATTAACTCTGTCATTGCTGACATAGACCAATGTGAGGCCTACATAGATGATATAGTTGTATTTTCTAATACTTTTGAAGAACATATTGTTCAGTTGACTAACCTTTTTAGAAAATTGTCTGAAGTTAATTTTACTGTAAACTTACATAAAAGTGATTTCTGTAAAGCTTCAATTACCTATTTGGGTTATCAAGTGGGAACGAACCAAGTTCGGCCCATTGAAGCTAAAGTAGATGCTATTGTAAGGTTACCACCTCCCAAAAATTGTAAAGAGATCAAAAAGTTCCTTGGGATGGCTGGTTACTATAGGCGGTTCTGTCAAAACTTTTCAGCTATTGCTGAACCTCTTACTGCATTATTGAAAAAGGGTGTCGAATTAGAATGGTCCAATAAATGTCAAGAAGCTTTTTTAACCATTAAGTCATTTTTATCAAATGCTCCTGTTATGGCTGCACCAAATTTTAGCAAGCCCTTTAAACTTGCCATTGATGCTAGCAACTTAGCCATTGGCTCAGTCCTATTTCAAGAAGACAACATGGGAATTGACCATCCCATTGCCTTTTTTTCCAGGAAGTTAAATGAAAACCAAAAGAATTACTCTACTATTGGAAAAGAAGCTTTAGCTTTGGTTTTATCATTACAACATTTTGAAGTCTATGTCTCTTCTTCAACCAATCCAGTCAGAGTGTTTTCTGACCATGATCCCCTGAAATTTACCTCTAAGTTAGGACAGACAAATCAAAGAATATTGAGATGGTGCTTATATTTCCAAAATTTTAATCTGGAAATTTCACACATTAAGGGTAGTAATAATGTTGTGGCTAATTGTTTGTCAAGGATGTAAAATCTTGTTACACACATTGATCATGTGACATGCTTTGTGGTTCATTAGGACCATAAACAGGTTTTGTTTGAGTGTCACTCATATGAAAATGAGTGGTGTGAGTTTTGAATTTTTTTCAAAATTCCAATCCTGTTGAATATTTTGTTTATTTTCAGGTGAACCTTAATTAAAGGTAGTTTTTGATTATATGTAATCTTTTATAATAAAATGTCTCATATGACTCAATTGATATTGTAGCTAGTCATTGAAATAAAGGTCTTACCCTGGCGGGTTTACCACTTTTAATATCCACATGGAAATATTGTAATACCCTTTTCTGAGGGATTTTGATGTATAATTACTTTTTGAAGGGTTACTCCCCTTTCACCAATTGTAAAAGTTGGAGTTACTTCCCTTTTATGTTCAGGGATATTTTCATCTGGTATTATGATTTTGATTGCCTACATTTGTAAAACATTTTTGTCATTTCATTGCCAGATTGGTTCCTTATGTATGTTTTTGTGGAACCTATCTGTCACTTCCAAAAAGGGAGGGGATGTGACCTACTTAGGTCGAGTCATTTTTATTTTGACATTGTATAATTCCTTATATGGAATGATGGTGTAACACCTGGGGTTTTTCCACTGACTTATTAAGGTGTTGGAGACATAGAAATTTTCCATTAAAATCTGATTGAATGATTCTGATCAGATGATTATCCCAACCAATGGCGACATGAGTTGAGGATAACCTCCCCTGTCACAGAAGTCTTTAATTGCACTGCACACTCGCAACACGAGGCAGTTTATCTTGACCTGGCAGTCTACGAGGCAGTTTTATCTTGATCAGGCAGCCGTCCATATTGTCCGGCTATAGACTCTGACCATTTGAACGTGAGAGTACTTAAGACCTGTGTGTGCCTTGCTTTCTTCAGTTGATTTAGTCTTCTAGTTTAATATTACTTGTCGCTAAGTAAGTCTTGAAGCTACA